>NW_027507790.1:106119206-106321706 GCF_037356315.1 Lithobates pipiens
GATCACATGTGTTGAATTCCTCCGAGATCCATGCCTCATTCATTTTTAGAAATGTGAGGTAGTTAACACTGTGGTGAGCTAGGCGAGTACGCTTATCGGTCACAATCCCCCCTGCTGCGCTGAACGTCCTTTCGGACAGGACACTGGATGAGGGGCAAGCCAACAGTTCGATTGCAAATTGGGCAAGCTCTGGCCAGAGGTCAAGCCTGCCCACCCAGTAGTCTAGGGGTTCATCACTCCTCAGAGCGTCCACATCGGCCGTTAACCCAATGTAGTCGGACACCTGACGGTCTAGGCGTTCCCTGATGCTGGATCCGGATGACACCTGTCGATGGGTCGGCTGAAAGAATGACCTCATATCCGAAGTCACCAACACATCTTCAAACCGGCCTCTTCTTGCAGGCGCTGTTGGATTGGTACCCGCAAATCCTTCTCTGGGAGTGGGAATTGCTCCTCTGCCAGCGCACGCAAAAGCAGAATGCAGCATTTCTCGAAGCAAGGCCTGGAAGTGCTGCATTCTGACAGCCCTCTGCGACGGCGGTAACATTTCCGCCATTTTGTGTTTGTACCGGGGGTCTAAGTACGTTGCCACCCAGTACTGGTCCTTGACCCTCATGCTTTTTATACGGGGGTCCCTATTAAAACACTGGAGCATGAAGGCCCCCATTTGCACTAAAGTGGAAGCGGTGTGGTGGCCTGGCTCCTGCTCATCATCCAGGATAATGTCGTCCTCTTCATTCTCCTCTCCCCATCCTCGCACAACAGGGATCCCAGAAAGGTTTAAAGCATGCTCTTCTTGCTCCTGCTCATCCGCCCCGGCACCATCCTCCTCTGACTCCTCATCAGACTCCTGTTGTTGACTTGTCTCAGATAGAGTAGCCCCCCCTGGGAATTCATCCAGCATTGCGACTTCCTCATCTTCCCGCTCCTGCTCCTCCACAGCCTGATCAATGACACGACGCAATGCACGCTCCAGAAAGAAGGCATAAGGTACCATGTCACTGATGGCGCCATGGCTGCGACTGACCAGTTTGGTGATCTCCTCAAATGGCCGCAGAAGTCTGCATGTGTCGCGCATGAGCAGCCACTGGCGCGGTGAAAAAAAACCCAGCTCCCCAGAACCGTTTCTTTCGCAGAGTTCATACAGGTAGACGTTAACTGCACGTTTCTGCTGGAGCAGCCTATCAAGCATATAGAAGGTTGAGTTCCATCGCGTCGGGCAATCGCAAATAAGACGTCTGACCGGCAGATGGTGTCGCCGCTGAATGTCAGCAAGGCGAGCCATGGCCGTGTAAGATCTTCTGAAATGGGCCGAGATTTTCCTTGCCTGCCGCAAGATGTCCTGGACCCCAGGGTATTTGACAAGGAATCGCTGCACGACCAAGTTTAAGACGTGTGCCATGCACGGCACGTGCGTGATTTTGCCCTGTTTCAATGCGCTAAGCAGATTGGCACCGTTGTCACACACCACTTTACCAACTGTCAAATTGAGCGGTGTTAGCCACTCATCTGCCTGTGAACGCAAAGCTGAAAGGAGTGCCGGGCCAGTGTGGCTCTTTGCTTCCAGGCACAACAGACGCAGCACGGCATGGCAACGTCTCACCTGGCATGTGGAATAGGTTCTGGGGAGCTTGGGCGGTGCAGTGGAAGAGACGCTAGCAGCGGAAAAGGAGGAGGCAGCTGAGGAGGAGAGGGAGGAGGATGGAGTAGGAGGAGGAGAAGAAGAGTCAGGCCTGCATGCAATCCGTGGCGGTAAAACCAAATCTACACGGGTGCCACGGGTTACATGCTTGACGGCCGTCAGAAGGTTCACCCAGTGGGCAGTAAAACTGATATACCTTCCCTGCCCGTGTTTGCTAGACCACGTGTCTGTGGTCAGATGTATCTTGGCACCGACACTGTGTGCCAGAGATACATTCACTTGCCGCTGAACATGGCCATATAGCTCTGGGATGCCCTTCTCTGAGAAATACTTCCTTCCTGGGACCTTCCATTGTGGTGTTCCAATGGCCACAAATTTGCGAAAGGCCTCCGAGTCCACCAGTTTATATGGCAGTAGTTGGCGGGCTATGAGTTCTGACAAGCCAGCCGCCAACCGTTGGGCAAGAGGGTTATCCGGCGTCATCATTTTTTTACGCTCAAACATTAGGCCCACGGAAGCCTGCCTTTTTGCAGAAAAATGTGAGCTTGGCGTGATGGAAGGTGGAGTGGAGGACAATTGTGAGGAGAGAGGAGAAGGAGAAGTAGAAGACGAGGCTGGACGGTGAGAGCCTGCAGTGTGGCTTTGTGTGTTCCGTTGCTCCCACTGGGCTCGGTGATGGCTGCTCATGTGCCTTCTTAAGGCGGTCGTCCCTAGGTGAGTATTGGGCTTACCGCGACTAACGCGTTGACTGCAAAGATTGCAGATGGCAACGCTATTGTCAGCAGCGGACACGTTAAAAAAAGCCCACACTGCGGAGCCATGTGCCGGTGTCCTGGGAGCGCCAGATGTGACCGTACATGGTCGATGACTCGCTCCTGATACATTTGCAGTCTGCTTTGTCCCTGCTGTGCAATGTAAGTCATTGCTGCTTCTCCTCCCTATCTGCTGGTCCATATCTCCCTCTGAACTCCCCTCCTCTTCCTCTCTTGTGGGCACCCACGTGACATCACTAGACACGTCATCATCAACGTCACCTTCCCCACCGCTATAAGTAGAGTAGGCAGCAACACCGGGGACCAACCTCCTCCTTGGGCTGATCTGGGTACTGGCGTCAGACTGCTGAGTAGCGCTTGTTGCTACCTCCTCTTCCTGATCCAATACCAAGAGTGGCTGCGCATCAGAAATGTCCTCTTGATATGGATCGGAAAATAATTCCAGTGACTCAAGCGGAAGGTATGTGGTGGTGGTGGTGGTGGTCGTGTTGTTGGTGGTAGTGTCTTTGGGGGTGCACATAGCAGAGAGTGAAGAAGAGGGTGCAGATCGAGAGGATGAGGAGGGTGCAGAAGAGTAAGGCTGAGCGAGCCACTCAACCAAGTCTGGTGCATCCTTTAAAGTAATTGAACGCACCTTCTGCAACTTCCCACTTTGGCTCAAGCCTGTTGCTCCTGCCCTACCCCTACCACCCCTGCGGAAGGGCCTGCCTCTTCCTCTGCATGTCATTTTTTAAATGACCCTGTGACAAAACTCTTAGTCCCTATACCGCTGAAGGACTGCTGCAGTATAGGTGAGCGGTCAGCAGTGGTGCACGTCAACCCTATCTATTGTGGACCTATAGCGGTCCTTACAGAACAGCAGACTGTACCGCACTCAAGCCTATGTACCGTAGCACCCTATACCAAGTTACCAGTCCTTATAAGAACTTTTGTGGACCAAGCAGGTTGTGTATTAGTGTTTAGCAGACTGTACGTCAGTCCCTATACCGCTGAAGGACTGCTGCAGTATAGGGCAGCGGTCAGCAGTGGTGCACGTCAACCCTATCTATTGTGGACCGATAGCGGTCCTTACAGAACAGCAGACTGTACCGCACTCAAGCCTATGTACCGTAGCACCCTATACCAAGTTACCAGTCCTTATAAGAACTTTTGTGGACCAAGCAGGTTGTGTATTAGTGTTTAGCAGACTGTACGTCAGTCCCTATACCGCTGAAGGACTGCTGCAGTATAGGGCAGCGGTCAGCAGTGGTGCACGTCAACCCTATCTATTGTGGACCGATAGCGGTCCTTACAGAACAGCAGACTGTACCGCACTCAAGCCTATGTACCGTAGCACCCTATACCAAGTTACCAGTCCTTATAAGAACTTTTGTGGAACAAGCAGGTTGTGTGTTAGTGATTAGCAGACTGTACGTCAGTCCCTATACCAATGAAGGACTGCTGCAGTATAGGGCAGCGGTCAGCAGTAGTGCACGGCAACCCTATGTATTGTGGACCGATAGCGGTCCTTACAGAACAGCAGACTGTACCGCACTCAAGCCTATGTACCGTAGCACCCTATACCAAGTTACCAGTCCTTATAAGAACTTTTGTGGACCAAGCAGGTTGTGTATTAGTGTTTAGCAGACTGTACGTCAGTCCCTATACCGCTGAAGGACTGCTGCAGTATAGGGCAGCGGTCAGCAGTGGTGCACGTCAACCCTATCTATTGTGGACCGATAGCGGTCCTTACAGAACAGCAGACTGTACCGCACTCAAGCCTATGTACCGTAGCACCCTATACCAAGTTACCAGTCCTTATAAGAACTTTTGTGGACCAAGCAGGTTGTGTATTAGTGTTTAGCAGACTGTACGTCAGTCCCTATACCGCTGAAGGACTGCTGCAGTATAGGGCAGCGGTCAGCAGTGGTGCACGTCAACCCTATCTATTGTGGACCGATAGCGGTCCTTACAGAACAGCAGACTGTACCGCACTCAAGCCTATGTACCGTAGCACCCTATACCAAGTTACCAGTCCTTATAAGAACTTTTGTGGAACAAGCAGGTTGTGTGTTAGTGATTAGCAGACTGTACGTCAGTCCCTATACCAATGAAGGACTGCTGCAGTATAGGGCAGCGGTCAGCAGTAGTGCACGGCAACCCTATGTATTGTGGACCGATAGCGGTCCTTACAGAACAGCAGACTGTACCGCACTCAAGCCTATGTACCGTAGCACCCTATACCAAGTTACCAGTCCTTATAAGAACTTTTGTGGACCAAGCAGGTTGTGTATTAGTGTTTAGCAGACTGTACGTCAGTCCCTATACCGCTGAAGGACTGCTGCAGTATAGGGCAGCGGTCAGCAGTGGTGCACGTCAACCCTATGTATTGTGGACCGATAGCGGTCCTTACAGAACAGCAGACTGTAACGCACTCAGGCCTATGTACCGTAGCACCCTATACCAAGTTACCAGTCCTTATAAGAACTTTTGTGGACCAAGCAGGTTGTGTGTTAGTGATTAGCAGACTGTACGTCAGTCCCTATACCAATGAAGGACTGCTGCAGTATAGGGCAGCGGTCAGCAGTAGTGCACGGCAACCCTATGTATTGTGGACCGATAGCGGTCCTTACAGAACAGCAGACTGTAACGCACTCAGGCCTATGTACCGTAGCACCCTATACCAAGTTACCAGTCCTTATAAAAACTTTTGTGGACCAAGCAGGTTGTGTGTTAGTGTTTAGCAGACTGTGCGTCAGTCCCTATACCGCTGAAGGACTGCTGCAGTATAGGGCAGCGGTCAGCAGTGGTGCACGTCAACCCTATCTATTGTGGACCGATAGCGGTCCTTACAGAACAGCAGACTGTACCGCACTCAAGCCTATGTACCGTAGCACCCTATACCAAGTTACCAGTCCTTATAAGAACTTTTGTGGACCAAGCAGGTTGTGTATTAGTGTTTAGCAGACTGTACGTCAGTCCCTATACCGCTGAAGGACTGCTGCAGTATAGGGCAGCGGTCAGCAGTGGTGCACGTCAACCCTATGTATTGTGGACCGATAGCGGTCCTTACAGAACAGCAGACTGTAACGCACTCAGGCCTATGTACCGTAGCACCCTATACCAAGTTACCAGTCCTTATAAGAACTTTTGTGGACCAAGCAGGTTGTGTGTTAGTGATTAGCAGACTGTACGTCAGTCCCTATACCAATGAAGGACTGCTGCAGTATAGGGCAGCGGTCAGCAGTAGTGCACGGCAACCCTATGTATTGTGGACCGATAGCGGTCCTTACAGAACAGCAGACTGTACTGCACTCAGGCCTATGTACCGTAGCACCCTATACCAAGTTACCAGTCCTTATAAAAACTTTTGTGGACCAAGCAGGTTGTGTGTTAGTGTTTAGCAGACTGTGCGTCAGTCCCTATACCGCTGAAGGACTGCTGCAGTATAGGGCAGCGGTCAGCAGTAGTGCACGGCAACCCTATGTATTGTGGACCGATAGCGGTCCTTACAGAACAGCAGACTGTAACGCACTCAGGCCTATGTACCGTAGCACCCTATACCAAGTTACCAGTCCTTATAAGAACTTTTGTGGACCAAGCAGGTTGTGTGTTAGTGATTAGCAGACTGTACGTCAGTCCCTATACCAATGAAGGACTGCTGCAGTATAGGGCAGCGGTCAGCAGTAGTGCACGGCAACCCTATGTATTGTGGACCGATAGCGGTCCTTACAGAACAGCAGACTGTACCGCACCCAAGCCTATGTACCGTAGCACCCTAGACAGACCAAGTTACCAGTCCTGATAAAGAGCTTTGTGGAACAAGTGAGTTGTGAATGATTAGCAGACTGCAGCAGAAGGGCAGCAGTCAAGTATAATATTCTTTCTATATTTGGAAGAAAGAATATTATACGTGTACAAGCCTATTACCGTACCACTGATACCAGTCCTGAAAAGAACCTTTGTGGAACTAATAGTAACAGCAAGTCTTTAAAATTATCCTCACTGCCTGACACACTGCTTCCTGCCTGTCCCTATACAAATTGGCAAAAAAGAGTAGGCTGGAACGATTAGCTGGAACAGCTCTTTTGTGGACCTGATAGTAACAGCTAATGATGATGATGATGATGATGATGAAGAAAGACTAATCTGGCTGAGCTGTCCCTAAAATAGCAGCATACAGCGCTCTGTCCCTTTATCTAAACTGACAAAAGAAACTCAGGCTGCTGACCTAACACCTATACCAGTCCTGAAAAGAACTTTTGTGTACCAAATAGCTAGCGTTTTCTCTGTCCCTACTCCACACAGGATCCTTTCCCTACAGTGACAGAAGAAAGAATGTAAAATGGCCACCGGATCGGGTGTATTTATAGGTTAGGGGGAATGTCCAAGTGTCCATGAGCTGTCATGTCTCAATTGGTTGTCCTGTAACACATGATAAACGTGTCACGAAAGGTTAAAGTTCTTGTATACATTAAACACGTAAGTCCGCCGGGGCGAACGACGGAAAAAGGCGTTCGAACCCGCGGACGGCGAAAGTCGGAAATTCGCCGCGAAACGACCGCCGGGCGAACCGTTCGGCCATCACTACTCAGGAAGACATGGTGGGGCTAGGGAAGGAGAGACTGATGCCATTGAGCCAAGGGAAGAGGCCGAATTGGCAGCTGCTTTGCCAGACAAAGTACCCTGAGCCTGGGTGAGAGAGAATGAGAAGGATGAGGGCAGCTTGGTCATCCAGTCTACCAAGTCTTCAGCATGTTGCGGCTCAATGTGGCCAGCTGTCGCAAAAAAAAGACAAGCGTGTCCCATGGCCACGTGCTGATGAGGATGCACCGTGTCCACGACCAGCACTGTTGCCTCTAGACACAGAGTCTGCTTGCCCTCTTTTATTGGCTCGTGACTGTCTGTCTCTCCTTGTTGGCCTTCCAAACATAGTAATGGCCTGCAGGGAGATGTAGCTGCACAAAGCTGGGGCGTATATAGTGATTATACTGCAGCTAACAGAAACAAATGCCTTGCCTGTAGTATTATTAGTATGAGAACACCAGCAATTGTCTTCAGGTAGCTTTATGCGCACACTGTGCAGAGGACACAGTACACCAACTGTAAATACTGAAGCTGCCTGCCTGTGGTATAGGATCAGAAGAACACCAGCAATTGGGGTAGCGTTAGGTGCACACTGTGCAGAGGACACAGTACACCAACTGTAATTACTGCAACTGCCTGCCTGTGGTATAGAATCTGAAGAACACCAGCAATTGGGGTAGCTTTAAGTGCACACTGTGCAGAGCACACAGTACACCAACTGTAATTACTGCAGCTGCCTGCGGTATAGGGTCAGAAGAACATCAGCAATTGGGGTGGCTTTAAGTGCAAACTGTGCAAAGGATACAATACACAGGAACGAATCTAGCTAAACTTAATACAGTATAAACACCTAGGATGCATATATATATACACAATACATTCACTGCACCTAACTGACTCGCCTCCTGCCTGCTCTATCTAACTCAAAGAAATGAAATGACACTGTCTATCTCTCTCTCTCTATCAGCACGCCAGAACACACTACACAAGGCCGACTTCCAGGCTGCCTTATATATTGTGGGGCGTGTACTAAACCCCCTGAGCCCTAATTGGCCAAAGCCACCCTGGCTTTGGTCAATTGCGGCTCGCTGTACAGATGGCGCTGTGATTGGCCAAGCATGTAGTTCATAGTGCATGCTTGGTCAATCATCAGCCAGCAATGCACTGAGATGCCGCAGTGAATTATGGGCCGTGACGCACCACTCAAATTTGAAGTGAACGGCCCAATTACGTTCGCAATTCGACGAACGGTCGAACAGCCGATGTTCGAGTCGAACATGGGTTTGACTCAAACTCGAAGCTCATCCCTATTCAGAATGATCGGATTTTCCGACAACTTTGTGCGTCCATGTGTATGCTAGACAAGTTTTGGACAAAATCCTTCGGAAAAAATTTGATGGATTTTGTCATCAGAAAGTCTGACCGTGTGTACAGGGCATTACACGAGATTAGCAGAAGGAGCCCAAAGGGTGGTGCACTGGGTATTGAACTTTCTTTTTCTAGTCCCATCGTATGTGTTGTATGTCACTGCATTCTTGATGATCGGAATTTAGTGTGACCGTGTGTATGCAAGACAGCTTGAGCGAAATCCCGTCGGAATTCCGTCTGGAAAACCATCAGGGCTTTTTCCGACCAAAATTCTGATCACGTGTATGCGGCATAAGAATGTAAGGGCTGACGCCTTGTCACAATAATTTTCCTCTACTTCCAAGTTGGAGTCGGTTCTGGTTCCTGTGATTCCTCCTGATCATATTCTGGCTATGGTTCGCACCAGTCTCACTTCTCCTTTGGGTGACAAAATTCTTGCTGCTCAGGTCCATGATCCTCCTTAGAAACCTTGTGACCGCTGCTTTGTCCCAAACAGTCTTTGTACTGGCGTGCTCCAGACTTACCATTCTCCCAAGGCTGCTGGCCACCCTGGGAAGAATCACCGCTTTCGGGCCATTTCCCAACAATTCTGGTGGCCTAGTCTACATGCTGATTGTAACTGCCTTCGTAGCTGCCTGTTCTGTGTGTGCTCAGAGTAAGACTCCACGACACCTTCCAATGGGCCTCCTACAACCCATACCCAATGGAGAGAGGCCCTGGACCCACCTGTCTATGGATTTCATTGTGGAGCTACCCAACTCCCAGGGTAATAAAGTTATTCTTATGGTGGTTGACCATTTCTCAAAGATGTGTCATTGTATTCCACTTAAGAAGTTGCCCACTTCTAAGGAACTGGCTTCCATTTTTGCTTGGGAGATCTTTCTCTTACATGGGCTACCCAAGGTGATTGTCTTGGACAGGGGAAGTCAGTTTGTCAGCGTATCACCCGCAGTATAATTAGCAGTCTAATGCGACATGCTAATGATAGGTACAAACTCCATGCTGACCACAGATGCCTGCCTGCTCTTTCTTACAATGTTGGGGACAGGGTCTGGCTGTCATCTCGTAACCTCCGATTTTGGGTTCCTTCACTGAAGTTCACACCTCGGTTTATTGGGCCTTTCTGTATTCTTTGCAGGATTAACCCAGTGGCTTACACATTACACCTTCCTTCTAATTTTCGCATTTTGATTGTATTTCATATATCCTTATTAAACCTTTGGTTTTCAACCTCTTTACCACCTCTGTGCCACATCCACACCCTGTACAGGTTGAGAACCATGAAGAGTATGAAGTACAGTGAATTCTTGACTCCTGTAGGTGCCCTGGGCGCATACAGTACCTGATGCATTGGAAGGTATACAGTCCAGAGGAACGCTTTTGGGTCTCATCCTCAGACATACATGCCCCTGTCCTCCTCTGTGACATCCATAGACGTTTTCTCCTCAGGCCTGGTGGTCCTCTGAAGGGGAGGGGTCTCTTGAAGAGGGGGTAATGTCAGGGCTGGACTCAGCCCTTCCTTCTCAGAGCTGGCTGCTCAGCTGTCGGCTGATTGCCAGCTCCTATCTCTCCACAGTTGATGATATCCTGCTCGTCAGTCCTGCCTACTTAAGCCGTCCAGTCCAGAGGATCTCTGCCTTTGCCTTGGTTAACATCATAGAGACATTCTTCTGCGTTCCTGTTTAAAGGTTTGCTGACATCCCTTCTGTCTCCAGATCCTGCTTGCTGTTCCACTACATTGATCCCTGACTTCTGGCTTGGCTGACTATCCATTACGGTTACTGAACTTTGGCTATGTTTTGACTACATTTGTTCTTTTTAATTTTACTATTAAATAAGTGTGATTTAACTGTACTTTTGTCTCAGTCTGATTTCATGGTTTCTGACAGTGAAGGTCTTGGGCGGATAGCAATTTCCTAAACAGAATCCCCAATGAACCTCCCAAATGACCCCGCCTCATATCCTCTTTTGTCAGCTGAGGCAATTCTTGGCTGCGTACTTGGGTCAAATTACAGTAGTACTTTGGTAATCCTGCGGAGGTGAATCCAGCGGCATCAGCCCCTATGGCTTCCCTGTGTTAATACTTTACTCCTTGACATATGGCCTGCACTCCTTTTGAGAGGTAAATGAACCCAACTCTTCTGTCCAGCCTCAATAGAATGAGGCCTTCGGGAAAGAGCGTCAGAGTCTCTGTTTGCCATACCTTGTCAGTATTTCAAGCTGAACCGAAACTCTGACAAATCTGCCAGTCACCAATGCCCAGTGGCGTCCAACTTTGGAGTGGACAGTAGGTAAGTCAATGGGTTGTTGTCAGTCTTCATCACAAAGGTAGCCCCATACAGATAGGCACTTAGCTTATCTACCACAGCCCACTTGAGGGCCAAGAACTCAAATTTATGCACAGGATAGTTCTTCTCAGGAGGGTTGAATCTGCGACTCACATAGACCACTGGACGGAGTTTCCCCTCTGACTCTTGGTACAATACCCCTCCAAGGCCACCTCTGCTGGCATCCATGTGTAATTCATATGGTTTCAATGGATCCGCGTAGGCCAACACCAGTGCTTTAACCAGGCTCTCCTTTAGCCGTTCAAAAGACCTTTCACACTTCGCTGTCGATTGTTCCTGGATAGACTCATGCGGCTTCCTGGGGCCCCCCTGGGTTCTCTGCTGGTCCCCCTCCATTTGCTTCTGTAACAGCTCGTACAATGGCTGGGCAATCTGTGAGAAGTTCTTCACAAATCTTCTATAGTACGAGCAGAAACCCAAGAATGACCTCAACTCTGTGATGTTATTTGGGCGAGGCCAGGAAGTGACAGCCTCCAACTTCTGACAGTCAGTTGCTGTCCCCTCAGCTGACACCACATGCCCTAGGTACATCAGTGAGATCTGGTAGAACTGGCATTTTTCTAAAGACAGCTTCAACCCCTCGGCATGTAGTCGCTGGAAAACTTTCTCCAACCAAGCTTCATGCTCCTCCAATGTTCTGTTGAACACAATGATATCATTGAGATAGACTAACTCTTCCACCAAGTTCATATCACCCACAGTGTTCTCCATCAGTCTCTGGAAAGTAGCAGGGGCCCCTGTTAATCGCTGTGGCATTCAGTCAAACTCAAAAAACAGTAGAGGGCTAATGAAGGCTTCTTTTCTCAGTCACCTTGATGCATAGGGATCTGGCAATATCTACTCTTTAAATACAGCACACTGAACCATTTGGCCCCTGATAAGCATTGTAGGGCTTCTTCTATGTGAGGGGTTGTGTACTGATCTGGTATGGTTCAAGGTTCAAGGTTCGGTAGTCAATGCACATTCTAAGGGACCCATTCTTCTTCCTCACTACCATGATCAGAGAGGCATAGGGGCTCCTGGATTCCTTAATGACCCCTGATCTCTTCAATTCAGCCAGCTGCTCTTGAAGATCCTCTAGATCACACAAGGGGATTCGCCTGGCCCTTTCTCGAAATGGCTTATCTTCGGTCAGTTAAATTAGATGTTGAGCACACCTGGCACAGCCCACATCAAAGTCATTCTTGGAGAACATTTTCTCCCATCAAGCTATCTGAGCTTTGATCCCCTCTTCTCAAGAAGTATACTGGAAGAATTATTCCTCTAGTAGGACTTTAAAAGGTGAACGTCTCTATAAGTAAAGGCGTAGGGTACGAGTATAAGATATTTATTTGAAAGTGATAGTAGATTAACACAGTCTATATATAAACAAGTGAAAATACAAGATACACAAGTGGTTAAACAGGATGCAACAAAAAATATGATCAAAATTAGACATGCAATACATAAGGTACAATCATGGCTCCATTGTATGTGTTACACAAACAAGGAAAAGCCCAACGTTTCGAGTTTAGGATAGATATTATTCTTCTTCAGGGGTATATGATTGTGACTATGATGGAAGGTGCGTCTATAAATTAAAAAGACAGTTGTAAACATACAATGTAATGGCAGGATTAGGAATTGTGCATATTCATTTAAAAAGTTCTGTTTACACTGACCATGAGGTATTGCTTGAGAGCTCATATATTTTTGAATCCACTTTAAAAAGAACAAGAGGGGGATATAGTGCTACTGTCCTGCGCGACGCCAGCCTTAACATGGCTGAGCAGGGGGTGACCGAAAAGGAGGCCCATGGAAAGGTTTTTCTACAGAGGGCGATAGGACCCCAGCCACGGTCCAGGGAGCGTGGTCACTAAGGGAACAAAGGGGGAACACACTAGTGTGACAGGCTTTGCACAGGACCGAGAGGGTGGCCCTAATAAACCCCCGGTTAGTACACCAAACATGAAACCAAAGAAGCAACAATATGTATGGTGGTCATACCTAATTACCAGCAAGACACAAATGCCACGACTATGCTTGGAGAGTTGCTTCGAGTATTGTGTGTGAATATAAACACAGAGACCAGGAGCCTCTCACAGGTGGAAAAGGAGAAGCAAGTAATGAAGTGGAAAGGTCTGCATATGTGCCCAATCAGTGGTGTGCAGGTTGCTGTCATACCCTGTATGAAAGTGAAAATAAAAAGTATCAGCAGTCATAAGAGGGTGCCCTCCTTGCACAGCATTCAGGGGGAGAGATATGTCTAGGCTGCATAGACAGCAGCCCCTGATGTGAGGAGAGGTAAACTAACCTATGTGTCCTGGTGTTGGGAGATATCCAGCAAGGAGGCGATGGCAGCTCTGGTGGGTGTCAGGTATAGCAGCGTCAGGTTGGGGCTGGGTTAAGTATGGTGGGGGGTGGGACCAAGAGTCAGTCTCTGTGTGTATAGGGGATGAGGCTGCGGGGTGTGGAGACGACCCCCCCCCCCCCCCGAGCTGTCGGCGCGCTGCTGCCTCCGCCCACATGCATCTGTGCATGTGAGTGATGGGTGCAACCGGCGTTGAAGACGCAAAGCGCGATGATGTCAGATGCCTGACGCCATGATGCCGGACATGACGTGGCAGTGACAGAGGCCCGCGTCAATGGCCCGCGATGCAGTTAAGATGGGAGGATCAGCACGCAGGTGAACCCAAACATGCACCTCCTATGTTTGGGGCACCACCTGTGTCACAAAGATACAGGGCGGCCCCCCTGCGTCTAGTGGGAAAAACTCATGGGACCATGCCAGACAGACCCTACTGGTCATAACCGGAACTGCAGATCGCACAGGACAGTGCAAGACACTTGGCCATCTATGCACAAATTATTGTGCATGATTGGATGGACAGGATGGAGTGAAGAACAGATTAAACAGATTAAAGTGCATTTAGTATAAAAACCATAAGATCAATTGCAAGTGAGGATCGATGAACACCAATAGACAATATATACAAAGAGGCAATTGGTAATGATACAGCAGATCCTAGGGATAGGTGGAATACATCTCATTATGTTGGCCTGCAAAAGCCAGAGGGTAGAATTGGGCAGTGAACTGTGGTTCTTCCTTCTGATCTACCTCATCCCCCGCCCCTGAGGTGGCAGCACTCACTTTTCCGATCACCATACAAGGCTTCAAACTGATTGGGTAACTAGTGATGTTCCTAACGCTGACAGGCATTCTTCCCCAGTTTCTTAGTAAGGCCCAAGTGGGTACGATCTCCGGGACCAATTCTTTTCCAGCTTCCTCCTCTGCTGAATCAGCCTCCACCACCACATAAGGGCCCGGCTGGTCCCATGACAGCTTGACCATTGCCTTTTAGACATTCTCTCTCCCCAGGCTGCAACACCTTCCCCTGGGTATCCAATCGCCACAATCCTTCAGCAGGTGCCTTCTTCCCTTGTAACACTTGCTGGAACACCTGCCTCAGCTGAGGATGAATCTTTCCTACTGGAGTGCCCTCCAAGGCCAGAGGAGTGAGTAGTCTTCTCACAAGGTTGGTGTTGGTGCCTGCCCCAGGAGGCCGGGAACAGATGACAGCCAACATGTCGAAAGTTTATGGTTTTCCTGTCATGGCAGGATTGAAAGTTATCTTAATGGCTATGTATCCATTGTATGGGCACTTCTGGGTCCCTATGCCCCAGATCTCAAACTCCTAGACCTTGCACAAAGGGATATGCTTCAAGTACTTGTGGTAAAAGTCCTGATACAACAACGTCACCTGAGCTCCAGTATCCAGTAAGGCTTGTGTATAGATTCCCTCGACTTGTACTGAGACTATAGGGCAGGGCCCCACTAAGTTCTTTGAAAGGTTACTCACAGGTGACTCTATAGTTTGTGCCCTAACCAACCTCTTTGGAGGCGGTGGAGTTGGTCTAACTATTCGTTCAGTAAGGTGTGCATTGATTTCCTGCCTCTGTCTTCTCTTCCCTGAGGATTTTATTTCTTTCACTCATTTAAGTAAAGAAGGGGTAGAGGTAAAAGATGACCTGCGTCCTTTCCTTTTCTTGCCTCTTTTCTTTGCTTTGGGCGCAGTTTCTCCTCGGGACTCTCAACTAGCTCCTTCACTGAGGTCCCTTGAAGTTTCCCGCCGGCTTTGGGAAAAGTAATTTTTGTAATGCTCTCAGGACTTCTGTGAGCAATTGAGGGTCGATGCCAGACTTGAGGCACTCAGCTCAGAAGTGTTGAACCTCTCCACACCCATAATATCTCTTCTCTCACCCTTGATATCATTTTTGCTCACCTTGGCAAGTCCCTTGTTCCTGGGCCTTCACTTTGGTTTCCATCACCTGCATCAGAGCATGATACATAAGATCCTGACTTGGGTATATATTGGATATATGTTTTTGTAATCTCTGGAAGGAATGTTCAGCTTTTGGTAACACCTTTGGGAACAGGTAAAACAAGAAGTGGTATGTTATCAAAACAACTGTGGTGAACCCTCGCTCTATCCCACACTCATTTACTAAGGCAGCCATAACTGCTTGTGACCGATGACATAGTCCATGTGTCAAGCTGGCGGGAAAAGAGTGGCTGGAAGACATAAATGATCACCTTTTCCCAAAATCTTGTTTCGTAAGAATTTACTCCCCATGGACCACTTGTTCTTCTTGTTCTGGGGTCCTTAACAACTTAGCAACCGGCCCATAGCCGAATGACGGCTACAGGGTGGTTGCTTAACTCTGGGAGGGCGTTCTATGACATCCTCCCAGAATTCTGCTCTTGCGCACCCCCTGGGGCACGCACCTGAGAACTTTCGTGACTGGTCCAGAAGATTTCCGGTTCCTCCCTCGGCTCTCCGTCCAGTGTGAGCGGAGAGGAGAGAGATCGGTGGCAGCAGTGCTGTGGGCTGCATGTGTAGTGCCCACAGCGCTGCTTAGTGACAGATCCATCGATTCATCCATCCATGCTCACCCATCCATACTCTGCATACCCTTCCATACTCTGCATGCCCATCCATACTCTGCATGCCCAGCCATACTCTGCATACTCTGCATACCCATCCATACTCTGCATACCCAGCCATACTCTGCATGCTCTGCATACCCATCCATACTCTGCATACCCAGCCATTCTCTGCTTACCCATCCATACTCTGCATACCCATCCATACTCCACATACCCAGCCATACCTTGCATACCCAGCCATACTCTGCATACCTAGACATACTATGCATACCCATCCATACTCTGCATACTCATTCATACCCATCCATACTCTTCATACCCTTCCATACTCTGCATACCCATCCATACCTATCCATATACTCTGCATACCCACCCATACTTTGCATACTCATCCATACGTACTCTGCATATCCATCTACACATACTCTGCATACTCATCCATACTCAGCATACTCATCCATCCATCCATCCATACTCACCCATCCATACTCAGCATACTCATCCATCCATCCTCATCCATACTCAGCATACTCATCCATCCATCCATCCTCAGCAATATTAATCCATTCATCCATCCATGCTCAGCCATCCCATCCACCCCCATTCATAATTAGCTGTACCCAGCCATACTCAGCCGTACACAGCCATACCCAGCCATACTCAATTGTACTCAGTCATACTCAGCTATACCCAGCCCTACTCAATCATACTCAGTCATACTCAGCCATACTCAATCATACTCAGTCATACCCAGCCATACTCATCCATACTCAGCCGTACCTAGCCGCACACGGCCGTACACAGCCGTACCTAGCCGTACGCGGGCTTACCCAGCCATACCCAGCCGGACCCAGCCTTCCTCAGCCATACCCAGCCATACTCATTCATGCACAGCCATCCCCATCCACAGCTCATCCATCCCCATTCATGCTCATCCATGCCACATCCATGCCACTACAGTGCCTCACAAACGTGTAATAGGTAGTCAAATTAGATTTGAAACTTATGTCCCTAAAACACCTGATGGTGCTCCCTGCATGTTGGTCCTCTGTATGTGGCCACGCTGTGGAAAAGTCCCACACATGTGGTATCGTCATACTCAGGAGGAGTAGGAGAATCTATTTTGGGGTGCAGTTTTTGGTATGTACATATTATGTGTTAGAAATATTGTGTAAATGGACAATGTTGTGTAAAAAATGCATTTTCATTTTCTTTACACATTTTCCAAAAACTTGTAGAAAAAAAATGACATGTTCAAAAGACTCGCTATGCCTCATAGATAATACATTGGGTTGTTTTCTTTTCAAAAAGGTATCATTTTGGGGTGTTTCCATTGTCCTGGTTCTCCAGGGCCTTCAAAAATGTAAGAAGTAGTCAAGAAATTATATGTGTAATTTATGCTCCAAGAACTCCTGATGGCGCTCTCTGCATGGTGGGCCTCTGTATGTGGCCACGCTGTGTAAAAGTCTCACACATGTGGTATCGCCATACTCAGGAGCAGTAATAGAATGTGTTTTGGGGTGTAATTTGTGGTATGCATATGCTGTGTCAGAGAAATAACCTGCTAATATAACAATTTTGTGAAAAAAAGAAAAGAAAATCTTGATTTTGCAAAGAAATGTGGGAAAAAATTACAACTTCAAAAAACTCACCATGCCTCTTACTAAATACCTTGGAATGTCTATTTTCCAAAAAGGGGTCATTTGGGGGGTATTTGTACTTTCCTGGCTTGTTAGGGTCTCAAGAAATGAGATAGGTCGTCAGTACTTCAGGTGTGATCAATTTTTAGAGATTGGCACCATAGTTTGTGGACTCTATAACTTTCACAAAGACCAAATAATATACACCGATTTGGGTTATTTTTACCAAAGATATGTAGTGGTATTAATTTTGGCCAAAATATATGAAGAAAAATTACTAATTTGCAAAATTGTATAACAGAAACAAAGAAAAAATAATTTTTTACTGAATTTTTCAGTCTTTTTTTCTTTTATAGCGCAAAAAATAAAAAGCCCAGCGGTGATTAAATACCACCAAAAGAAAGCTTGATTTGCGTGAAAAAAAGGACAACATTTCAAATAGGTACAGTGTTGTAATTGTCATTCAAAATGTGAGAGCACCAAAAGCTGAAAATTGGTCTGGTTATTAAGGGGGTTTAAGTGCCCAGTGGTCAAGTGGTTAAAGGGGTTGTAAAGGTTCATTTTTTATTTTCTAATTAGGTTCCTTTAAGCTAGTGCATTGTTGGTTCACTTACCTTTTCCTTTGTTTTCCCTTTTAAATGTTTTTCTTGGGGGGATGTGACTGGCCGGTGACCGAGATGGCTGTATAGAACTACCGATCCGCACAACAATCACCAATGCAAACGTCAGCCGGCTCCCTGTATCTCTCAGCAGCGCCCGAAATACCTGCCCGCACATCATAGCACCTGAGGGGAAGATCGGCGAAGAGAAGAGAGGAACGGATGGCCCGCAAACTGACGGCATATATGTTCCAGCCGACAGCGTGGCATGTCCAAGATGGTGCCGCAACCGGAATCAAAGGAGGAGAGATAGCGGCACAAGCGGAGCACACCGCTCATCCCACAGAGCAGCAGTTAGCCTCCCTGGGCACTGGAGGAGAACACCAGTCTTCTCCTCCAGGCACGCCGAACACCAGCAGCCCTGCAAAGGCCAAGATGAGGCTGGATCTCTCCTCAGTCAACAGCGAGGTGAGTCACTTTCCAGCATTAACAAGCATGCCACCACCACCACAAACGATACAAAATGACCCCATAGCTGCATTCCCCACAGCAGGCCAGCCAGTACTGGATAACACACTTAAAGACATGTTAATGTCCTTAAGGAGCTCCCTGCAAGCAAATATGTTATCACTCATGCAAAGATTTGGCTACAACATAGAAGTGATTGAGGATAAAGTATCCCACATTAAAGTTAATATGGGAAACCTCACGCATACAGTAAAAGATATCATAGATACACAAGAAGACCAAGCCTGCGACAATACTTGGATTAAAGATAAAATTGCAGATATCGAGGATTGGTCGTAATGAAATAACGTTAAAATCTGTGGCATACGGGAAACCGTTCAGCCAGCAGACCTACCATCTTATGCCAAAGGTCTAATCAAAACTATTTTGCCTGAAACAAAAAATATTGAATTGGTCATTGACTGCATTCATAGAATACCAAATCCTCTTTTCTATAGAAGGCGGTGCCCAGAGATGTAATTATGAGGGTCCATTTTTATCACATCAAGGAGCAATTCATGCAAAAATCGAGAGCGCTGGGCACCCTGCCAGATCCTTATGGCCAACTGCAAATCTTCGCGGACCTTTCTCAACACATATTAAGCTGCCGCAGGCAAGGCCCGACCAAGGCCTTACACAACAACCATATCCAGTACCAATGGGTGGAAGCCGCAAAAATCGCCATTATGTATAACGGTGCGAAACATGTAGTGACGACAGTACAAAATGGCTTAAACCTTTTGCAAAACTGGGGCATTATCCCAGACATGCAAGTAGCAACCCCTATGGAACATAGCAAGGGCAGAGAACAAACAAATCAGCCACTACCACAAAGGTCCAATAGGAACCGTTAAGTCACCCAGCAAATACAGGGATGTACACACAATGCGGTTCAATGCGATCTCCACTCACAATTGGTCAAGTGGACTTTCATTCTATCCCCCAACTTCACAATCCTAGACACAGGCTGTGTCTGTACATGGGAAGCAATATCTAGGTACTATCCTAGAACTGTTGCAGTTACTGATTGTTTTGTTTTTCATTCTATTCATTTCTTTCTTGTGGATTGTTTTTTTAGCTGTGTGGTCGTCAACCACACTTTATTTCTGCACACACCTTGTGCTTTATCTCCGATCTGTATAGCACCTGCATTAAGAGATCACGAGCACCACTCATACCTCAGGAAATCAAGGTATTCCACTATTAAGCATCTACTGCACAACAGCGTGCGATTTTTGTACTAGTCAAGTACCACGGACTACCTCACTCTGCCAGTACTTAACCCTTTAGTGTTTTTTTTTTATTTTTTATTTTTTTATCCAATAAAATTTTTATTCAAGAAAAATAACATAGATCAGTTACAATAATAAAGATGTCATACACTTCTCCAGTTAACATAAAATGTATATAAGGAAAGATCCAAGCCAGAACATGTTGTAGGTAATTCACCCTTTAGTGGTTTTTATTACAACCTCGACATAAACATAAAAATTATATCGATCAACACTAACGGATAAATCATCCTGCCAAAAGAGCGTCATTCTGGAAACTAGCAGCACAAACTAAATGCAATATCATATGTGCCCAAGAAACCCATTTATGCCAGGACAAACCTCCTCCATGCAACAACAACAATTTCCAAGTCATCTATACAGCAAATGCCCCATCGTAGAAGAAAGGCATCCTAATTGCATTTAAGAACACTGTTTTTTTCCATCTCCACTCCTGCGTGAAAGACCCAGATGGGCGATACATCATACTTGTAGGAACTATCAATAGCTCCCAGTACACTATTGTATCAGTATACACACCCAACGTCCACCAGCTAAGATTTATTTGCAAATTGCACAAAAAAGCCACCGCTGTCCAACAGGGAGCTGTAATATGGTGCGGGACTTTAACGCCACACCAGACCCCCATATCGACTCTACGGCTATCCCAAAACTGAGAAAAACAGCTTTAAACCCAACGATGTCCAAACTAAGATTATATGATGTCTGGAGATGCCAACATGTAGAAGAACATGACTATAATTTTTTTCTTCATGCCACAACACATATTCCTGCATCGACTTATTTTTGTTAGATCAGTGGACACTACAAAGTGTATCCTCCTCTTCCAACCTCCCTACCTCATGGTCGGACCATTCTCCGATATGTATCACCATTGAAGATAGTCCCTCGCCCCTCTCAACCTATCTTTGGAGAACGAACACTCAGATTTTAAAAACTAAACCATACTCTGACACCCTACAGAAAAACATAGAGGAATTCTTCGAGATTAACAAGGGTTCAGTAAAGGACTCACATACGATATGGGCTGCACACAAAGCCTTTATAAGAGGCTTATTCATAAAATTAGGTGCTCAGGACAAAAAGCAGAGGAGGCAGCGCATTCACGAGGTGATAGCCGACATTAAAGCCGCAGACTCCCTTAATAAGCAACATCCCTCATCAGAACTTAAATCTAAAATAATTCGACTACGTCTTGAACTCCGTACACTCTTACCAGATAAATTCGAAAAAAACGCAAAAGCGTCTAAAAATGCAATCATATGCCTGTGGCAACAAGGCGGGAAAATTATTAACATACCAAATTAAAGAACAACATTCTAAAACCCACATTCCCTTTCTATACCATCCCACCACTAAACAAAAATTAACTGACCCGCAAGCCATTGGAAATGCATTTAGCGAATACTATAGCAGCTTGTATAACCTGAAAGATGACAAGCTCATAACCCAACCTGACAGCCACGATATTCAAGAATTCTTAGACTCCGTTCAACTTCCTAGTCTAACGGAGGACCAGTTGAACATGCTAAATGCTCCATTTACATCACTAGAGATAGGAAATGCTATTGAATAATTGCCTAATAATAAAGCCCCAGGTCCCGACGGATTTGTAGATGTTAACCTTTAAAATCTATACTTCTGATTTATTAATCACAAGATATGATATCGGTTAAATGAGAATTCTAAAGACCAGGAGGAAAAGCTTTAAATATAATAACATTTATTAAAAGTAGTTGAAAGTCTAGCTAACACACAAATCTCTATCTATGGTCTTACATCAAGGAAGAAAATACTAGGTTGAAATATAATATTTACATGCAGGAATACAAAGTATATTCTCTAAGACAGTGATCTACAAGCATATTTAGTTACAAGCAACACCTTTAACCATAATTACCCATCCTTACAAACGTTCCACTCTGAGGGCTGGTTTCCCAAAAATAGACCTGTTACCTCCCCTCTGCTCTGAGTATATGCCTTCATGTTGATGCCCCATAGGCTGCCTTAGCTTGGATCATGATTGGAGGGCTTACTACATAAGTCGGCCCCCTTTCATGCAAATCCTTGTGACTATTCTGGGCAGAAGATTTAATTGGATTTCCCCAGGAACTTAGGTATTGATTATGGTTGGGCTCTCTTCATTGTCTACCCCAGCATGGGGTCCTTTGAAGTGAGTAGGTGTAGAACAATGGGAGAGGCTCTCCATTGTTGGTATATACAAGCCTCGGCCCCGCATTGTCTGCTCTTAACAAGTGCCTGGGGGAAGGCATTATACCTGGCATTCATAGATGCAAACCAAATGAGATCTATTTCTAATTACAATATTTTACAGATATTAATGAAGATTTCACATAAACTCATAAGGCAACATAGGGGAATACTACAAAAAGTTTAAAGCCCTACTTGTCGAACATATCACCCCTGTATTCAATGAAGCTGCCTCCTCTGCTACATTCCCCCAGGAAATGTTAAGGGCTTTGATTGTTACCCTGCCGAAGCCGGGGAAGGATCCTACCACCCCACAAAATTTTCACCCAATCTCCCTTCTCAACCATGATACTAAATTATACACAAAAGTAATTGCTAATAGACTAATTGATCTTCTCCCATATATAATTAACCCAGATCAGTCAGGCTTTACAAAGGGACGGCAAACATCTGACACCACTAGGAGGATGATAAATATTATCCATCATGCAGGATCCTGTGGAATGCCTTCTCTGCTCCTATATTTGGATGCGGAGAAGGCATTTGACAGGGTCCACTGAGGATATGTGAACAGCACCCTAAAGAAGTTTGGATTTCAAGGACAAATTCTATCGGCCATATTAGCATTATACTCCCACCCCTCTGCCCAAGTTTACTGTTCCTCTATGCTTTCCACATCCTTTAACATTACAAAAGGCATGAAACAAGGGTGCTCCCTTTCACCTTTAATCTTTAACTTAATGATAGAGCTACTAGCAGAAAAAATCAGGTCCACACAAGAAATTAAAAGTTTAAAAATTGGGTCACAAGAACATAAAATCAATTTGTTTGCCGATGATGTTATATTAATTCTGTCCAACCCAGATCTTCCCTGGCTTCGGTAGGGGACATATTAGGATTCTTCAGTAAAATATCCTATTATAAGGTAAACGCTACCAAGTCATTCATACTTCCTATAGGGATATCGCCGGAATTGCAATCCATGTTAAGCAAGCAATATCCATATATTTGGGCCGCACACTCAATAGACTATCTAGGAATCAAGCTAAATCACCAAACGTCCTCCCTGTTTCATGCTAATTATACCCCATTTATCGATGGCCTCACAAAAGATCTTGTAAAAACCTCCAAACCACATCTCACGTGGTCGGGCAGGTTAGCTGCTTTTAAGATGTTTAAATTACCTCAGCTCCTCTATATTTTTAGGTCCCTTCCCATCCCGGTACTCGCATCATACTTCAGATTACTACAGAGAGAGTTAAGCAAATACGTATGGAATAAAACCAAAGCTAGGAGCACAAGAGCTAACCTAATAAAAGATAGGTTCGCAGGTGGCGCAGGGTACATAAACGTCAAAGACTACTATTACACATCTATACTAGCACAACTCAAACACTGGGTCACCAACCAAGCAACTTGCCCCTGGAGAAATATGGAATCATCTCAAATTCCAGGCCAGGACCTTTGGTCATGGCTATTAAGCAATCCCTAACTGAAACATGACAAAATGAAACTCTCCCCCACCATATATGCCTCAGTAACAGCATTTAACAACTGTATTAACAAGACCGATAAGGATGAAAGACCCTTCCGAGTACAGGTACCCATTTCCGTACTATATCTTTTAATACCAGATGTTTTCTTAGAAAAGTGGAACAGTAGGGGTATTACACATCTATCGGATTTATATCTTAATGATGTGCTTAAACCCTTTAATATACTAAGCGAAGAATTGAATATCCCTCCCACTGAATATTTTAGCTATATCCAAATAACACATTGTTTAATTAATAACCCACGATTACAAATTTATGTTCATGAAAATGTATGGAAGTTTCTGTCTTGTGAATCCAAGAACTCTAAAGGCATATCAGTTTTTTATAACCTCTTAGAAGCCAAAAACATCTTCAACAAATTACCTTCAATGCTAAAATGGGAAATTAATGTATATGTAGCATGGTACTGACGATACTAACGCTTGTGATGGAATATATGTAAACATGAGCGACGACAATCACCCTACTAGGAATGTAATTATAGTAGTTGTATTGAGATACTCAATTCTAACTAATATAGGCGGCTTGGGCTGTTCTCTGCCCACTGACACAGCTAGTACCCAATTTGGGTGTTGTCGTAGAAATTTTGCTATATGCTATGCACACAGCCCCATCTACTGCTGTGCTTCCAATAAGCACCCATTTCCGTCTTAATGATGTAATGCTTTAGCTTACCTTCCAACACATTCATCCCAATGAACAGACTCAACCATCCGTCTACGTTCTCAGTTTCATGCTTATGCCCCCCCTGGGGGCTCAACATCGCCTTTTACTATCTCCCAAAGAATGACAAACAGGAAGTCCTGCCCCCAACAGGCAGGCACTTCCTTAGTACAGAAAATGACATCACAGGAAATGACATACATTAAAGGGGAGGGCATTCACAAGAGGAAATGCACACGCCCCCTTTTAGTCAGTATGGCGCACAGACCATAGTGCTTTCAAAGTAAACAGTATGGGGTGCGCTCATTATGATTCTTAAAAGCTTGAGACAATCTGCGGGGACATTGCTACTGGTGTTGTCAACATACGGTACTAGTATATTAAAAAGGGCGATACCAATACCTCCTATTAAGGCAGATATGTATCCAAAAAGGATAACGTAGCCACACAGAGATAAAATAATATGTCTATCTCGTTATGTAGACTTCGCTTCTCTAATGCCCATATTCATTTGAAGGCAAGAAGCCCAGCGAATTACGCTTGGTACCTACAACCAACAAACATCCACAGACACAGAGAACACGTCTCAAATCCGATGAGAAGGTTTTCATACTGACTTTTTACCACTGGTCTCGATTTGACCCAAGTGCGCTCTGCTAGAGCGCTCCACGATCAAACCGGACACAGGGAGACAGATGACAATCTATAAAACACACATCCTAGAATAAAATGTTATACAATCAAATTTTCCACAACAGTGTCCAGGGTGGAGGTCATGCCTCAGCAGGTTATTTAAAACGAATTATACTACTGTTGTTCAAGCATAAAAGAGACTATACAGCAGCAATTGACTGTTCACTTTTTGTATTTTCTTTCTTTGAAAATGTAATAAAAACTATTGAAACACTAAATGTTTTTCTTCTTTGTCTGAAATTCTCACCTCCTGTAAGCTTGCCCCCATCATCCGAGCTGTTCTGGCTGGGGGTTAGTCAACGTGCTCACCCCCTCCCTTGGGACTAAATCCCTGCGGGGAGACACTGGATGTTATCCCACAATGTCTCCCCGCAGGGATGTAGTCCCAAGGGAGGGGGGCAAGCACGCTGACTAACTCCCAGCCAGAACGGCTCGGATGATGGGGGAAAGCTTACAGGAAGTGAGAAATTCAGACAAAGAAAAAAACATTTAGAAGGGAAATCGAAAGAAAAAGGTAAGTGAACCAACAATGCACCTGTCGAAGACACCTCATGCCCCTGTCGAAGACATATGTGTCGAAACGCGTCGGGCTAGCTGTTGGCACCCCACATTGCTTTTACTTTAAATTTTACCTTATTGCTTTGTGATCACTAAGTCATTTGTTACTCTTTTGACTTTTAATAAATTACTATTTTTTATCGCCTGACCCGCACCATGTGGAGCTTTTTCTTTCTTTTTTCTTTTTTGGTCTAAACCCTTTAAATATCTTCCCCTCCATTTGGGGTATTTGGAGTATCGGAGTGCAGTGAGCTATACCTGAGTTGGATTTCTTAACCATTCCGAAGTTCCATCGGTGAGATTCATCATTTGGATATACGGTCTTTTGAGGTCTCTCCACCAGGCTGATGAACCCACTTTGATCCACTCCTCGGTCCCAGATTGTGACCCCAAGCCTTATTGACTCAACCGTCATATGACTGTGTGAGTCCAACAGATCTGGTAAGAAGTACCCATCTATTCTTTCCCAATGTTTCCAGACAAGCTGTCGTACATGGACATGTCCGTTTAATGAGATTTGCCTCGTATTGTGATACGGTCTGACTACCATTGTGCCGGTCCTTCCACGGAAGCCTACATCCATTTCTTTGGACTTTATTTTGTTTATTTACACATTTATATGTTCTTTGTTATAGGAGCATTCCTTCAACATATTTTTCACCTTAGAAGCGCTACACTATTTTTTATTTCTGTTTGTTGAACTTTGTTTGTTTGAGTGTTGGCTGCTGTACTTTTTCACGTATATTTGATCGTAGCGCAGTTGGCTGCTGTGCTTTTTATGTATATTTGATTTTAGCGCAGTGTTTTCCCCTATCCCAACAATGCACTAGCTTAAAGGAACCTATTAAGAAAACAAAAAAACAAACCTTTACAACCCCTTTAACCACTTTCAGACCGGACCATTTTGCTGGTCAATGACCAGAGGTCTTTTTACAATTTGGCACTGCGCTGCTTTAACTGGTAATTGCGCGGTCATGCAATGTTGTACCCAAACAAAATTTGCGTCCTTTTTTTCCCACAAATAGAGCTTTCTTTTAAAGGTATTTGACTGACTCTGCGATTTTTATTTTTTGCGATATAAACGTAAAAAGACCGCAAATTTTGAAAAAAAATGATATTTTCTACTTTTTGTTATTAGAAAAATCCAATAAACTCAATTTTAGTCATACATTTAGGCCAAAATGTATTCAGCCACATGTCTTTGGTAAAAATAACTAATAACTGTATATTTATTGGTTTGCGCAAAAGTTGTCACATCTACAAACTAAGGTACGTTTTCTGGAATTTACGCAGCTTTTAGTTTATGACTGCCTATCTCATTTCTTGAGGTGCTAAAATGGCAGGGCAGTACAAAACCCCCCCAAATGACCCCATTTTGGAAAGTAGATACCCTAAGGAAATTGATAAGAGGCATGTTGAGCCCATTGAATATTTTATTTTTTTGCCTCAAGCGATTGAATAATGCCAAAAAAAATTTTTTTCTTTTTTTTACACAAAGTTGTCACTAAATGATATATTGCTCACACATGCCATGGTTATATGTGGAATTGTACCCCAAAATACATTCTGCTGCTTCTCCTGAGTACGGGGATACCACATGTGGTCGACTTTTTGGAAGCCTAGCCGCGTACGGGGCCCCGAAACCCAAGCACCGCCTTCAGGATTTCTAAGGGCATACATTTGTAATTTCACTCCTCACTACCTATCACAGTTTTGAAGGCCATAAAATGCCAAGATGGCACAAAACCCCCACAAATGACCCCATTTTAGAAAGTAGACACCCCAAGCTATTTGCTGAGAGGCATGTTGAGTCCATGGAATATTTTATATTTGGCACAAGTTGCGGGAAATTTACAAACTTTTATTTATTTATTTATTTTTTTCACAAAGTTGTCACTAAATGATATATTGCTCACACATGCTATGGGCATATGTGAAATGACACCCCAAAATAAGTTCTGCTGCTTCTCCTGAGTATGGGGATACCACATAAGTGGGACTTTTTGGGAGCCTAGCCGCGTACGGGGCCCCGAAACCCAAGCACCGCCTTCAGGCTTTCTAAGGGCGTAAATTTTTGACTTCACTCCTCACTACCTATTACAGTGTTGAAGGCCATAAAATGCCAAGATGGCACAAAACCCCCACAAATTACCCCATTTTAGAAAGTAGACACCCCAAGCTATTTGCTGAGAGGCATGTTGAGTCCATGGAATATTTTATATTTTGCCACAAGTTGCGGGAAAATTACAAACTTTTTTTTTTTTTTTTTTTTTCACAAAGTTGTCACTAAATGATATATTGCTCACGCATGCCATGGGCATATGTTAAATGACACCCCAAAATAAATTCTGCTGCTTCTCCTGAGTACGGGGATACCACATGTGTGGGATTTTTTGGGAGCCTAGCCGCGTACGGGGCCCCGAAACCCAAGAACCGCCTTCAGGTTTTCTAAGGGCGTAAATTTTTGACTTCACTCCTCACTACCTATTACAGTTTTGAAGGCCATAAAATGCCAAGATGGCACAAAACCCCCACAAATTACCCCATTTTAGAAAGTAGACACCCCAATCTATTTGCTGAGAGGCATGTTGAGTCCATGGAATATTTTATATTTGGCACAATTTGCGGGAAAATTACAAACTTTTATTTTATTTTTTTTCACAAAGTTGTCACTAAATGATATATTGCTCACACATGCTATGGGCATATGTGAAATGACACCCCAAAATAAGTTTTGCTGCTTCTCCTGAGTACGGGGATACCACATATGTGGGACTTTTTGGGAGCCTAGCCGCGTACGGGGCCCCGAAAACCAAGCACCGCCTTCAGGCTTTCTAAGGGCGTAAATTTTTGACTTCACTCCTCACTACCTATTACAGTTTTGAAGGCCATAAAATGCCAAGATGGCACAAACCCCCCCCCCCCCCCAAATGACCCCATTTTGGAAAGTAGACACCCCTAAATTTAGGGGTACACTAGTGAGACTCACAGGTAAAAAAGCACCTAGGCTGTCAGTGACTGTATCAAAACGCTACAAGAAAAACTGTTAGCGATCGCAGGGATCAGGCCTGACTCTGCAAACGCTGCAGTTATGTGTGTTGTGTTTTGTAAGTGACAGTGATCGATCGATACTGCACTTGGGTGGGCTGGTCTGGGCTTGGCGGAGGGGCTAAACGCAGGTGCTAGCGGTATCTGGGCTGATCCCGCTAACAATGCGTTTTGGGAAACCTAAACTGCTGGCGACGCTAATATAGATCTCATCAGATACTATATTACTAAGGGAGGTGTATGCTTTGCGCGTGGGTGTTAGCGGTACTGGCACTAACCTGACGCTGCCTGGGGCGACGCAGACCTTATCTGACCCTCAAACTTATATCACCCGCCGGGTGATCAGGGGGTTAAACCTTTATTAGGTAATAAATGGCGGGTGCCCTGAAACCATAAAAAAATAACTAACCAACCAGTCACCTGTAACAGTTATATGGTGATCACTGGTGAAAGGGTTAACTAGGGGGCAATCAGGGGGCTTTATGCGGTAGTATATGGGGGTCCCTGGCGCTATAAAAAGCTGCGGCGAACCTAAATACCTACCTGCCTAACTAGCATCACCTGTGACACTAATACAGCGATCAGAAAAACGATCGCTTATTAGGCTGGGTTCACACTGGAGCGATGCGGGAACGCCACGAATCCGCGGCGGGTTCCCGCATCGCATGCCTCCCGGCGGCAGTTCACACTGCCCTATGCGAACTGCTGGGAGTGTCAGTGAAATGTTAATGACACCCCCAGATCAGTTCGCATATCGCAGTGTGATCTGCAAACTCGAATCGCATGGTGTGAACACCCATGCGATCCGATTCTGCTGCGGACCAAAAAAAGGGTCCCGTGTGAGTTTGCGGCGGGTGCGGCGAGTGCGACGCGAATTCAGCCATACTATCTGTATGGCTGAACTCGAATCGCACAGAGATCGGATGTGATTTGCACTGCAGTGCGGTGCGAATCACATCCGTTCTCATAAACCGCTGCAATGTGAACCCAGCCTTAGTGACACTGGCGACGGGGGGTGATCACGGGGTTAAACCTTTATTGGGGGGGTTAGGGGGGTACCTTAGAACTAAAGGGGGCTAACCCTAACTGCCCTAACAGTTATTACAGTCACAAATGACACCCGCCGGGTGATCAGGGGGTTAAACCTTTATTAGGTAATAAATGGCGGGTGCCCTGAAACTATAAAAAAATAACTAACCAACCAGCGTCACCTGTAACAGTTATATGGTGATCACTGGTGAAAGGGTTAACTAGGGGGCAATCAGGGGGCTTTATGCGGTAGTATATGGGGGTCCCTGGCGCTATAAAAAGCTGCGGCGAACCTAAATACCTACCTGCCTAACTAGCGTCACCTGTGACACTAATACAGCGATCAGAAAAATGATCGCTTATTAGGCTGGGTTCACACTGGAGCGATGCAGGAACGCCATGAATCCGCGGCGGGTTCCCGCATCGCATGCCTCCAGGCGGCAGTTCACACTGCCCTATGCGAACTGCTGGGAGTGTCAGTGAAATGTTAATGACACCCCCAGATCAGTTCGCATATCGCAGTGCGATCTGCAAACTCGGATCGCATGGTGTGAACACCCATGCGATCCGATTCTGCTGCGGACCAAAAAAAGGGTCCCGTGCGAATTTGCGGCGGGTGCGGCGGGTGCGAGGCAAATTCAGCCATACTATCTGTATGGCTGAACTCGAATCGCACAGAGATCGGATGTGATTTGCACTGCAGTGCGGTGCGAATCACATCCGTTCTCATAAACCGCTGCAATGTGAACCCAGCCTTAGTGACACTGGCGACGGGGGGTGATCACGGGGTTAAACCTTTATTGGGAGGGTTAGGGGGTACCTTAGAACTAAAGGGGGCTAACCCTAACTGCCCTAACAGTTATTACAGTCACAAATGACACCAATGCAAAAAAAATATAAAAAAAATGCAATTGGTGTCACTGTGACTGGGGGGGCAGGGGTGATTGGGGGGGTGATCAGGGGGTGAAGGGGGGGTGAGAGTGTGCCTGGCATGTTCTACTTTGTAGTGTCGTGTTGGTGCAACTCACCGATCCTCTCTCCTCGGTGCCGGAACGAAAAATACCGACACAGAGGAGAGATTACATCACTTCCTCTGCCTGTGTTTACATTACAGGAGAGGAAGTGATGTCACGCCTCACTTCCATTCGTCAGGAGCGATCGCGAGGGGGTGGCCATGAACGAATGGCCGCCCCCTCATCCCGGATCGCTCCTGAACGGATACCGACCGATCGGGCCCCCCACCCACGGGAAGGCAGGTACGTACAGGTACGCCCATATGCCTGCCCGTGCCATTCTGTTGACGTACATCGTCGTGCGGCGGTCGGCAAGTGGTTAAAGTTGAATTATTAATCCCAGCCATACTGGACCAGAACTAGGGTGGAATTTGTGAGTTGCACAGACCCAGCAAGTATCGGGGGCTGTAAATGCAGCATCTTTAGTTTCCTGGTCTGCTTCCATGTGTGAGTTTTAATGTTAGTATGGCTACCTCAGCAAGAACCTGGAAGGCTGAAAACAGCCAATAAAAATTTACTTAGCATGCTTGATTGGTTTACCTGCTAAAGTAAAAACAAACTTCTGGCCCTTCTAATGGAACCAAAAGCTCTCTATATCTCGACTATCTATATAAATATACACTCTTTTTATAGTTCACATGCTGGCTAAAATATGGAGCTCTGCTTCTGGAGCTGGGGGAAAGGATCCAAAGACTCTGAATACAGAGTATCCGTCTGGGTGATAAACTGCATACTCAGTATAAAATCAGGAATAACACTACAAAAAATTAAATATCTGGGTCTTCAGGGAGTGTGGTGGTGTGTGACCATTTTTCTTTGTTAGATTTGTACATAAACTCATATTTTAAACCTTTCATTAGACAAACAGTTAGTTAGATGTATATTTGCTGCGCAGAATGTCGGACCATTAAAAATGTAATATTTGACCAAAATAATGTCTGTAACTTTGTCTAATAGCACCTTTGCATAAAGCTACTGCTCTGATATATTGGGGTGAAACCTTGATTACTGGGTCCAGCTTGCATACATATATTACAATGGCTTGTTTTCTATCATGCTGTTTGTGTAAGAACAGCAGTTTCATGTTTCAAAAAGACAACTTTTTCCTGGCAATATTATAATAAATGATAACAATACCCTGCGGTCATGCAGAGATGTCCATAAATCCAAAATATTCTTCTGCTTATACCCACTGCACTTACAAGGAAAAAGGGCGCACCATTTCACAATCCACACATTCTGCTTTGGATTTCAAAAATAAAAATAAATAAAAACAAAAGGACCTACAATCTGTATGATGGACCAGAAAGCACTTGGCCATCAAAAACTTTAAAACAACTGGCTGAAGGTGGCATCTATCCTAACAGGGTGTGTGGAATTGATGTGATGAGTCTGTTATATTTAAATTTTATTTATTATTACTCTCACATCATGGACCGCACATCAAGTTATTATCAGACCTTAAGATTTAATTTTTGTAGAAAAACTTCTTATGTATCCCATCCATCTTGGCTTTGTTAAACATTATGGCAGCTGTATTCCAATTAACAACAACAATCTTTTTTCTTTCCACTCAATAAATTTAAAATTACAAAATTGTTATCTTAATCTAAATTAAACCCATTTTTACAAATTGTCCCATTAACCTGGATTTCATTTTCAACCAAAGGTTGTCTAAACCCGTTTCAATATATATATCACACACTAATATATATCCACAGATACATTTCCTTAAAGGGGAACATATTACTTCATTTTAATTAATTTCCCTTTTTTAAATGCACTATCAAAGTATATTCAAGTTGTGTAATACACCGTTAAGTGTAACCTTCATTTTACCATATTTGGAAAGCAGATTAAAAAATAATTGTGATCACATTGTTTATCATTAGATTTGTTAACCCGGCACATTTTGTTATAAATGTTTTGTCTAAAAAACTGAAATTGGCATGAAAGTGTCCTTTCAGCTTATCACTGACCTCTCATCCCAGCCACATTCTTTCATGAGAGCACAAAGGAGGGGGGTCACATCTGCATACATGACACACACAAGAGATAGAACTAAAGGTTCCAGCATTCACTAACATATACCAATATCTCTCTAAAATCTCTTAAATTTTTCCCATTTGTACACAACACATTCATATCATTCTCTCACATTCTTTTAACTATTTTAATATTTCCTTGCTTAACTTCTGCTTTCCTTATTTTGTTCTGATATCCTTTGCATCCAATGTATTGTAATACTATACTTCACATACTGTACCTTCTATGATCAGACAGGCAGCTATAGTGCTCATCCCATCTTCCCTGTTCCCCATTCTTCTCTGTTTCTTGACTTCACTAGTTGTAGTACCTGACCCCAAATTCATCCCACAACTTAACATCAAAATGTCCCTTTCTGTCTAGTGTTAATTGTCACCCTTCATCCATCCTGCTCTCATAGATAGCTGTTTCTCTAGCTGTTTACTCTGCATGATTCATAATCCCTGTGGACTTTGGTAACCCAGTTACCCATTGTGGATCCCTGTCCACTTTAACCATTAATCTAGGGGCTCGGTATAGGCGGAACTGCACCTTTAGTTCATATATAGCGCTCCTCTTGTGCTGGGTATTTTTGAGGGTCACCTACCCTTCATTCCCTTACTTAATGTAATGCCCATAATGACTGGCCAGACTGGTGACTATACTGGCAGGATAACCGGGAAACACAGGTCTATGAATATGGAACCCTGACACAGCGGTAAGCTGAGATTCAGTAACCTCTCTCTTTATGAAAAGTGCAAGGATAGGGGTTGGACTAAATATTCCTTGGTTCTCCTTTTTGCCTTAGGTTTTCCAGACAAAATTGGGGTTCACACAATGTGTCGTTTCCTCATTTGTTGAGCCATTGGACATATTATTAAAGGAGTCCTTTATTCCCATCTACTATCGAGTCTTTCTGACTCCGGGGCTTTGTAGTGTGGTGACAACATAGCAGACCAGCTCTATCATTGGGTTAATTTTTTCTTCTCTGGCCCGTCTTTGTTGCTTTTGGACGGAGCCAAACAAAGAGAAAAATGTCCTCCAGGTATTAAAAACAAACATGTGAGTATTCAAGTGTTGGGATTTAAGTCTATTATGTTAAGTTAAGTTTGTAAATGTATTTTTTGATATATTTATTGCTTGCTATGTGTTCACAGAAAGTGGCTTCCCTGAAGAAGAAACTATTTACACATATTTTCATAACGCGTAGGAAAAATAGCCGCTTGCTTTGCCGCATAAATTTATGCATGTGGTATCGTCTTATGCTTCACATACATGTCAGCAAAACAATGTTATTTTATGGAATCTTTTTCTTTTGTTGTATTTTGTTTTTGCATTTGTAATAAAAAAATTTTTTTTATATATATATTTAGTATATTTTTTTCATTGCCTTAAAAATCCCAACCAAATTTGAGGTTTGATCAATTGTATTCACTATTTTAGGGATGGTGGCAATAACATGCCACAGCACATGAGTCCAACAAATATTTCTAATATGGTGCCTATACCCTCTTGTCTCTAAACTACTTTATCTAGCAAATGTTCTACATATACCTGTGAACAGCACTATTCTTCCCTTTCTTATCTATAACACTCCGATGGACAGTAGACAGTGACAACATAACATATAACCACCAATCAATACAGTTCGATTAACCTTCCTGGCGGTATGAGTATTTCAGATTTTTGGTGCTTAAAGCAGTACAATTATTTTGCATTGAAATTTGGCGTTTTATATTGTAGGCCTGTAATTCTTAGGAATAACTCACTTAAATATGTCCAAACCAGAGTCTAGTAGACATCCCAGGTATGATAACGTTTGAAAAATGTATCATAAATTATAATATAATAAATAACCATAAATAATTATAACAAATAATAATATAATAATAATAAAAATGATTGAATAATGTAATCAAAAACACTGAAATTTGCTCAGTTGTAGAATTGTCGCTGTCATTAGATTTAGTGTTTGATGACGAATTTCCCCACAAATCATTATCGCTCAATTCTGCTAGTCATTCTAATTTATTATCACTGTTTTTTAGCTGGTATAAAACCATTTTTGACATAAAGGGACACCTTTTGGTTGCTATGGACAATCTCCAAATTCCAGGCAGAAACAACAGTATTTATAATATAAAAGTGCATGCAGGGCACTGGACAGACCACTAGGGACAAAGGGGATGTGTAATTTTTTTTATACAGTACTGTAATCTGTAAGATTACAGTGTACTGTATATGAACTGTGTTTTTACTTTTTTGAATTTGGCACCGTTCTCCGTCCCTGTGCGTTGCAACGCTCACCGGGAACTGAGCCGGCGGAACTCGGCACTGTGTGAATCGAGCGAGGAGACAGCTCGCACACACAGTGGAGAGACATCGCAGGATCCAGGGGACAAGGTACGCAACTTTCCCTGTATCCTGCGATGCGATCTGTCTCAGGTGTACTGCTAATGGTACTGAAATTCCAACCTTAGTCAGACTCGGGAATACCGCCAGGGAGGTTAAGGGGAGTAAAACAGGTACCCTTTGTCCCAAAAATGCCTTACCGATCAAGGAAGTCTGATAACTCAAATGTAAGCAAAAGGCTTACCTCAGCTGGCTGATTATCAGAAATTATCAGAAAATTATCAGAAATTCCCGGATCGTCTCAAGCTCCTTGTTTTGGATACTCAGGGTCACCTGTAAAGCCCCTTCTAGGCAAAGCTCGCCACCTGACTTAGACATTTTGTAGATAGGCAACTCCTATCCTCATATTGATTAGTGGTTCCAAAGTAATAACTACTGCAGTAGGGAACAGACACAAAAGATACGCTCAGCATCTTTCCAAATAACTGCTCTGTTTTATTATGGAAAAGCAGAAAAGTAACAGCGCTTTCTGCAGGGACAACTCAATCCATACACCAGGTCCACTTACAGGTGCCAAGGCTCAATGTGTCCCAACACACTCCAATACAACAATAGTAAGAAAAGCCGGCAATGCTGTAATCCTTGAAGTGTCATTTATTGGTACATTAGAGTGACAATAAAACAATAATCTTGACGCGTTTCGGCAAAAGCCTTAGTCGTATTATGACGTAATTGAAGGTTTTTATACACATGATTACGTAGGTTAACACATTAATATTACAATTGTACGTTTATGGAAACAAGGGGCGTTACATAGGCAGGCTAATTCTAATCAGGACTCAAAAGAATGCAAACATGTACTGAAAACATTATTAGTGCAGTGTGCACAGTGAGGGCATTGTGCAATACATATAAAATAGAATACAATTATATACAGAACTTACACATTTCCATTACAGTACCCTGTCTCTTTAAGAGCCATCTGCAATCATCCACTCCACTTCGGAAGCAGCCATACGTGAGCTCAGACAGCACTTCCAAAAGCAGATGACAGCAGGCACAGTTAGAGTCTGAGACAAAAAAACGGTCAGAAAGAAGTACACCGCATAGCAGGGGAGCCAGAGCAGCACATCAGGAAGCAGACAGGAGACTCAGTCAGAATCTGGGGTAAGTCCTTTACCTGGCAGGACTGCGGAGAGAGAGAGGGAGAGAAGCTCTCCCAACTGCAGACCTCCAAGATCATTTACACCATTGCATGGCGACTGGCCCATCCTGTGCTGCCCATCTCCCTGTGACCTGATTCACAGTCGATGTCAGACTGACAACAAAGCCAGGAGCAGTACACTGCATATAAAAAGACAGGGAAAAAGAAAACTGAAAGCGAGAGGCAATGATGACATTGCAGAGCTTTTATAATACCAGACCTGTATAATATCAATGCTGTTTAAGCATCATTTTGCCCGTGGCTTTGGCACAACAGGCCCCCAGTTTTTAGAAGGATTTACCTTCAGCATTCAGGGTCTTCCAACTCCATGAGAGGCTGAAAATAGAGGGTAGCTTTGGCAAGGGGGATGCAGCAAAATTAATTACCAACTGCAATCAACAGGTGGCCTGGAGCAGACCAAAAAAGAAGAACATCTTAGTTGGGGCTGTCTTTTATTCAGCTAGGCACAGGTGGTCATGTGGGTCTCCGGAGGAGGCGTTAACCCGCTGTGTGCCAGGAAATTTAAGTTTTGGAATGGCCTAGTCAAAGCCCAAACTTAAATCCAATTGTGATGCTGTATCATGATCTTACACAGGCCGGTCATGCTGGAAAACCCTCCAATGTGGCTGAATTAAAACAATTCTCTAAAGAAGAGTGGGCCAAAATACTCCACAGCAATGTGAAAGACTCATTGCCAGTTATCGCAAATGCTTGATTGCAGTTGTTTCCGCCAAGGGTGGCACAACCAGTTATTAGGTTTAGGAGCAATTACTTTTTCACATAAAGCCAGGCAGGTTTGGACAGCTTTTTTGCCTTAATAAATGAACCATCATTTAAAAACTGCATTTTGTATTTACTCTGGTTATCTTTATGTAATAATAAAATAAGTTTGATGATCAGAGTCATTTAAGTGTGACGAATATGGAAAAAAATAAAAAAATCAGTAAGGGGGCAAATACTTTTTCACAGCACTGTATATATATATATATATATATATATATATATATATATATATATATATATATATATATATATATATATATATATACTGTATAGTTTTAATTAAAGTATATTTACCTATTACTCATTTGGTCAGGATGGTCAAAAACCCAAACCAAAATGTTAACAAATACTTGTATCCAAGCTCTACACACTGTGTTTGAAGGAGCTGGAAAGTGGTCAGCATAAATAGTGTTTTACAGGAATTATATTCTACTCTGCTGTATGGACATAAAAATTCAGCTCAGTGTTGCTATGGAGATTCTTGATACTTAATTGTATGTTACCTGGACAATTATTATCCAGAATCTAAAAATCTGAAGACAAAAATAGAATTAGTACTGAAAGAAAAGAAGCAGACACTGATTATTTTCTCTAACAAAACTGTGCTGCACAAATGATATATTCTTTGCTTAGAAAAACTGGAGTGGCTGTTTTGATTCAATGTGTTTTTCACCAGCCCGTCTGCAGGAACACCATTTTTTTTAATCAAAAAATGTTTTTGAACCCATATTGTAAATGTGGAGTATATACATAGTCGTAATGCAGATAAGACAGATATTGTATACTGGTTCGATTTCTGAAATGCACGATTACCAATTTAATGTTTATACTACCGGAAGTTTTATTTTTGCTAATCCGGCTGTTTGTGTTTTTTTTTGCAATTTTGTACAATAAAATTCCTTTTCTGATTAAAAAAATAAAAATAAAAAAAATGTTTGCTTTCCCCTCCTCTAAAGAAATTGGTTTAATAGGTCTACCATATATGCTGGTATAACCATGGCTGGAAGTCCATAGACATGCTGCAAACCTCCCCTCCCATGTTAGGATTCTATATGCCCTTTGGTACCATGTAAGTATTTCAGAGAGCAAAAATAGAAAATAGTGACCTCTAGAAAAATAAAAACCCATTCTGATGTCTCATTTCAAACCATAATTCCCCCAGTAGGTAGTGGAGGATTTTTTTTGGGGGGGGGGGCAGTAATGGCAAATTAACCCCCTTTGCTAAACCACACAATACAGTAAGACGTTTGATAACATTTGATTGAAATCCAGATTTGTTAAGACTTGCTAACAACTATCTAATAAACAGAAATCAATCACTGATATGATTTTGAAAGAATTATTCTGATTGGTTATGGTTATGGATTCATGAACTACAGTACATCTCAGTATCAAGGTCTTTTTTTATTTCCATATCTCCACCACTAGATGTCACAGCAGTCTGTTGTTAGAATTTAGAGCTTGCTACTTTAACACAAAAAAATGAATATGCGTTTGTGTTAACTTCCTGGATATTGTATTCCGTACATATAATGCTTTCACTGTAAAGTAACTGCCTAAAGATCTTGTAAATTACTTTATATGAAAGATGTACTAATATACTGTACAATCGCTTTTTATAGTTGCTGTCCCCTAAGGTATTCTATAAAAATGTAATTTTAAAGCCAGCCAATTGTTCTGCTATTTTGCAATTTTTTTAAAATATGCCAAAAATGTTAACTCAAAATTATCAGCGCCCATGCCATTTCTTACGGCACAGTCATATTCTTCTGCATTTTTTAAGCAGTTCCTGATTGCTATCATTAGCCACATCAATGAGGGTTTCACAGACAGTAGAGTCAACAAAACAAGAAGCTGATGCAAGTAGCATGGACATTTCATAAATTAGATCTAAGATTCAAGCATAATTCTGGTTCGCATTCCCTTTCATGTACTGTGCAATTGTGGCAAGGTCTTGGTAGCTATTGTTCTGTTTAACCACTTCCCACCCGGCCAATGCACATATACGGCCGGGTGGGAGCCGTCTACTTCTGATAGGACGTTCAGGAACGTCCATCAGAAGGAGCGCGCGCGTGTGCCCGCGCAGCGGCGCGATCCCGATGCGCCCGTGTCACCCGGACACGGCGCATCTCAGATCGGCAGGAGGGCTCTCTGATTAGCCCTCCTGATCACATGACGGCCGTGTCCAATCACGGCCGTCATGTGATGTAAACAAACAGCCGGTTGCTAGGCAATCGGCTCCTCCTCTCCTCACACAGAAGTCATCGCTGAGGATTGGAGAGCAGATCGCTGCAGCCGGCTGATGATCAGCGAGTATGAGCTGTTTTTTACAGCTTTTTACTCACTGATCACCAGTCTAGTGTAATACACAACACACCACACAGTATAAACACAGTCCCCACATATGTCCCCAAAACATACATGTCCCCAAATAATAAAAACACATATCCCTAATAATAAAAACATGTCCCCCACATATGTCCCACTAAAATCACATGTTCCAATGATTATCTGCACACATATATACGTGATCACCTGCACACATATGTACATGATCATTTGCGTACATATGTCCGTGATCACACAAACCAATTATTATACACTTAATGGAATTTTTTTTACCAAAAACACGTAGCAGAATACATTTTGGCTTAAATTTATGACAAAATTAGATTTTATTGGATTTCTTTTAAAATAGAAAAAAGAAAATATAGTTTTTTTTCCAAATTTACACTTTTTTGCGCTTATATCGCAAAAAATAAAAACCGGAGTCATGAATAAATACCACCAAAATAAAGCTCTATTTGTGCGAACAAAATGATAAAAATTTCATTTGGGTACAGTGTAGCATGACCGCGCAATTGTCACTGAAAGCGCTAGAGCGATGAAAGCTGAAAATTGGGCTGGGAAGGAAGGGGGCGAAAGTGCCCTGTATTGTAGTGGTTAAAGTCCTCAAGGTGGCTGTGTAGATCAAAGCGGCCAGGGACAGCCAGGGACATGGACATTTTGTCACTCTGGAGGGTTTTAGTATGATCCACAAAAGGCAACAGTATGACATGTGAATGTGACAGGCTGTCAATGGACTTGGTTCACACATGTAGGGGGTAGCCGCAGTGTGGTTTCAAAAAGGATCCGGTGCGTTTTTGGGTTTGGTTCAAGTGTGAATTCAGGCAAAAAATTTTGTACTTGAATTGCACTTGAACCGGTGAACAGAAATGCACCAGACCACGAATTACAAATCTCAGACGCACATATGTGGCCTTAGTTTGATATTTACTTCCATTGTAAATGCTGAGAGAGAAAGGAGTTGATAAAAAATGGTGATTGTTATAATCCACATGCTAATGGTATTGTAGACTGTACACTTTTTCTTTAATAAACTGAACAGTAAATGGATTCTTATTGTGGAAATAAGAATTAGGCCTGGTTCACACTGGTGCAACACAACACTCGTCCTACTTTGGATCCGACTTTGACCTAAGACTTGAAGTCAGAGATGCGTCCGACTTCAATGAACGGGGATCCAACTTGAATCCCCGCCAATACCAGGCACTGTGTTTTGTATGAATCTTGAGGGGGAACTCCACGCTAAATTTTAAATAAAAAACCGTCATGGGTTCCCCCTCCAAGAGCATACCAGGTCCTTCCGTCTGGTATGGATTTTAGAAGAGAAGAGGGAAGAACACGACGGAGAAGACCAGGCCAACACTAGCAAAAGAGCGGCTAAAGAGCAGAAGATAGCAGAGGAGCCCAGCAGAAGACACCGGAGAGCGGGAAAAGAGGCCGGAGAGCACGGAGAAGATACCGGAGAGAGCTGAGAAGTCGGAAAAGACCACTGAAGCTGCCTAATAAATTACTTTAAAAACCTGTCTGGTGTGTTTTTTTTAATGACACTTTTTCCCCCCCAGGTGAATGGGTAGGTCTACAATGTACCCCATACTCATTCACATAGGGTGGGGGGCTCCCGGATTCCGATAAGCCTCCCACCCGCAGACCCCGACAACCAGCAGCTAGGGTTGTCAGGAAGATGCCCTTGTCCTCATCAACATAGGGACAAGGTGCTTTGGGGGGGGGGGGGCCGCAGGGCATCCCCCCACCCCAAAGCAACAACCTCCATGTTGAGGGCATGCGGCCTCGTACAGTTCAGGAGAGGGGGGGGCTTGCTCATCCCCACCCCTTCCCTGACCAGCCGGGCTGCGTGCTCAGATAAGGGTCTGCTGTGGATTTTGGGGGGACTCCCGCGCCGTCTTTTTGGCATAGGGGGTTTCCCTTAAAATCCATATCCGAACAAAGGGCCTGGTATGCTCTTGGAGGGGGAACCCATGCCAGTTTTTTATTTAAAATTTGGCATGGAGTTCCCCCTCAAGATCATCAAAGCACAAGTTGCATGCCAAAGTCGGATCATTCAAGACAGCGATCCAACTTTGATACGACTTCAATGATATTCAATGGGCTGAAGTAGGATCAAATTCGGACCAAAGTAGTGCAGGGAGCATTTTCAAAGTCGGACAGACGGCTCCCATAGGGAAACATTGATTTTCACACTTCATGCGACATGAGATCCCAATGTCGGAGTGTTTGTCGCACCAGTGTGAACCCGGCCTTACCCTTGGGTATTGGTTTATTATACTGTGTCAGTGAGAGTGCCTGTGCTTGCAGCTTCTGAATTTTTTTGTTGTGTTCAGTTACTTGAACTGTTATTTGAACTGTTAACCACTTCAGCCCCGGAAGAATTTACCCCCTTTGGGCAATTTTTGCTATACGGCACTGTGCCATTTTAACTGACAATTGTGCAGTCATGCAACACTGTACCCAAACAAAATTGATGTCCTTTTTTTCCCACAAATAGAGCTTTCTTGGTGGTATTTGATCACCTCTGCGGTTTTTATTTTTTGAACAACAATTTTGAAAAAAAAACTATATTTTTTACTTTTTACTATAATAAAATGTTTTTAAAAATCAAATTTCTTCATCAGTTTTGGTCAATATATATTTTGCTACATATTTTTAATAACAAAAATCGCAATAAGCATATATTGATTGGTTTGCGCAAAAGTTATAGCGTCTACAAACTATGGAAAAGATTTATGGATTTTTCTTTTACTAGTAATGGCAATGATCTGCGATTTTTATCAGGATTGCGATATTGTGGCAGACAGATCAGAAACTTTTGACACATTTTTGGGACCATTGACATTTATACAGCAATCAGTGCTATAAAAATGCACTGATTACTGTGTAAATGTCACTAGCAGGGAAGGAGTTAACACTAGGGTGGGCGATCAAGGGGTTAAATGTGTTCTAACTGTAGGGGGAAGGACCTGACTAGAGGAGAAGACAGATATTTGTTCCTTTGATCTGTCTCTCCTCTCCTCTCCTCACAGAACAGGGATTTGTGTGTTTACACACACATAAACGTCCCTGTTCTGGCTCTTGTTCCCACGATCATGTGTGGCCGGCTTTCATCGTGAACACCGGCCACGAGCATCGATTCCCCTGCAGTGCAGCGGGGGATGCGCGCCTGCTATCCCTGTTTAAAGGGCCGCCGTACAGATATGACGGCTCACGGCAAGCGGTTAAAGTTCATGTAAATGTGCACGGTGGCATCACAGGCAAAGAGTTTCATTTTTTTATTTTTTTTTGACGTTACACTTCTGTCAAAAAAGCAAAATTTTTTTAACGATACTTGGTTTTACCTATAAAGACATTATACAATGGCTAAATCTATGTCTGTGTAGTTTGTTTAAACCTTAAAGTGGTTGTAAACCCTTACGAACCACTTTGACCTACAGGTAAGCCTAGATTAAGGCTTACCTGTAGGTCCAAGAAATATCTCCCAAACCTATACGGTTTAGGAGATATTTGCCCAAAGACGGGCACCGCTATCTACGGCGCATGCGCCGTAGACAGCGGTGCGCAGGCTCACTGAGCGGGGCATTGTCGATGATGAAGATGCCGCGCAATGCCTCGTATCTCGGCTCCTGTGCGCATGCGCAGGAGTGACGTCATCGCTGCTCCGACGAATCACAGCGCCGGAGCAGCGAGACCCACGGAGACCCACCAAGAAGATGGACGCTCGGAACTACAGGGGACAGCGGTGACTTCGCTGGCTCCTGTGTTAGGTAAGTGACACATAATGGACTACTATGTGATGCATAGTAGTCTATTATGCTTTGCCTTTGCAGGGAATGAAAGAGGAAGTAAACTCATCAGGGTTTACTTCCTCTTTTTTTTTTGTCAAATAACTTTTTATTAGTATAAAGTGAAACATTACAAGTCAGACACTTCAGTACAGCATTGGGGGAGCGAAAGAAAGAGAAAAGAAAAATTACAGGGGAGAACATACCATAGGAGCATATTGGCCTACATAATATAGCCACCTGGAGCAGGTACAAGCCCGGCCAGGTAGAGCTATTCACAGACAGCATGTTCTGCAACACATGTAAGTCAGGGTTACTTCCTCTTTAATACCATGAGTAACAAGTTCAAATAATAATAATGCATTACAATTTAGCTAAATCCATTAGATTGTAGTCGACTAAATAATGACTAAAATTCAGATAACTAAAATATGACTAAAACAAAAATGGCATTTTATTCAAAAGACTATGACTAAAAATAAATTGAAAATTTGATGTTAAAATGAACACTGCCCGCAACCACGTGTTGCAGGTAAGAAAATCTTCCCGCTGAGCCATTTTGCTGTAACAGCGGCTAGCAATAATCACATGTAAAATCTGACAGGCTGGTTGCACCCAAGTTGATTAATCAATCAACTTTGATACATTCAGCCTGCCCATAAATGGTTTGAATCTTGGCCAATTCCTGCTGTGTAAGAAATACAGAACACCTCATCATCTTCTCTTCTTCATTTCATAAAGGAAGGTATTCTGTAGTTGACAGAGAGGAGCTGGAAGAATATTGCAGAGAACATAGGACAGCACTACATTTTTGGCAGGTTGAACAGGCATGTTTTTGCACTTATCAAAAATATAACCAAACACTTCAAAATGTATATTAAACAGACAAAAATGGAGCCATTAAGAGCTGTAATGTGTAGGGTTTACATTCACTATTGATGTCTCTTTTATGCTGCCCATTCACATTGCAATTTTCAGGAAATTTATCCCTTTCATTCATCTGTTGCACAATTAAATAGATCACGTTTCTATGGGTTTTTTTTTATAGCACATGATTAGAGCCTGAGGCTCTAATTGGCTTCAAAAGGGTTGGGCTCAGAGTGCAATGAACCCACCCACTTGTGAGATTAGTGAATCAATATACACTATTGTCTTCCGGCTTCTCCTCCCAGCCAATCAGGACAGGAGGTGGATCTTAAGACCAGATTAACCAGGAGGAGAAGCCTGGTGTCAGGTCACCTTGAGGCGAGGTGACAGATGCACACCGTAGGGATCAGGAGTGCACCGCAAGGTTGTGGACCCTACGGCTGACTGCTGCAGACAGGAGACAGATCCCACTGGGGTTAGAGCGTAAGATTCTCTGGGGCGCGGAGTCTAAGAGCCAGCAGGTGTTCACCAGCGCCTCTAGTGGTGAGGATGGACTTGGCTGCAACTTGCTCCAGGTTGCGACCCCCAGGGTCCCCCAGCTCACACCCACAGTAGGCAACAGGAGGATAGGGATAGTGAGGGACAAAGCCAAGGTCGGGGCCACAAGCAGACAGGAATAGTCAGGGACACACCAAAAGGTCAGGATCACAGGCAAACAGGGATAGTCAAGGACACGCCAAAGACGGTAACGGAACAACAGAAGAGCACATGGCAGGTAACAAGAAGCTAACACACAAAGGTTGATCAGCAGGGTTGGCCTGCAGTGCACAGCTTAATATAGAGCTCCCTGATAGGAGCTAGGGTGGAGCCATGTTAGAGGATGGATTACAAAAGCAGACAGGTGAGGGTCCGCTGGTCTCTAGATGAACACATGGAACAGGTAAGCAGACAAACTATTGCATAACCATGACAGTACCCTCCCTCTTACGAGGCCTCCCCCTCCCCCACCTGGGTCCAGGCTTAAAGGGAAACTCCAGATGGAACCTCCTCAACAGACTAGGAGCAAAGACCTCAGATGCAGTGATCCAAGACCTCTCCTCAGGGCCAAACTCTTTCCAATGTACGAGGTACTGAAGAATGCCTTTACGGAGTCGGGAATCCAAAACTTGACTAACCTCGTATTTTAGATTATCCTCAGAGACTGGAACCGAGGTAGGGAGAGGACTAGAGGACTTGAGGACTAAAGGCTTCTTAGGAATGGGTAAGGGCATGAGAAGATCAGGAGCCTGAGCAGGGTCCCCCAGACCCTTAAAGATGAGCTGGGCATCCATAACAGGACCACCAGACTGGGCAGAGGTCAGTGGATCCCTGAGGTCAGGTTGGTTAGAAGGTGACATGTCACAAGAGTCAAGCTGGATAGCTGAAACACAAACAGAATGCAGAGAACCCTGAGAAAAAGATTGAAAACCCCTCCTGGCTGAATGAGGTATTCTATCCAAAGGATGGATTGAGCCTCTTAATCGGGTTTGAATGGACATAGTAGCAGTAGGGTGAGGCCAGGTCACAGAAGGTCCTGAACAAGAAGCAGGAAGCTCATTGGGCATGGGCTGGACTGGCATAACTGGTGCAGAGGCCGACTGAATAGTATTGTCAGGTGTAGCGACCATCTCAATCGCATCACAGGGCATAGCAACTGTGGAACTTGCAGAGAAGTTAGCCTGGCTGTGCGTCCAAGGGAGATTAGGGACAGGCAAAAGTAAATGGTTATGCGAACTGGAGTGAATGATCGACTCAGGTTCATAGGTGGGCCCCTCATCCAGAGTACCACTTGACCTAGAGAGTGCATCAGTCCGACTATTGCAGGACGCATCCCAGAGATCGCTATATACAGCGGGAAGAGCAGAAGATACTGGGATGGTGGTAACAGGAAGTTTCTCCTTTGGGGTACCCTTGAGTAGGCAGGAAGAGGAACAGGAGGAACCCCAAGCCAGGATCTGTCCAGCAGACCAGTCAACGTGTGGAGAATGGAGCCGTAACCAAGGAAGACCTAATATGATAGGAGATGAAGCCTTAGGTAAGACAAGGAAGGATATCCACTCCTGGTGGAGTGTCCCTACTGACATCTTAACAGGAAGAATCTGGAAGCGGATAGGGCCCTCTGGGAGAACAGTGCCATCAATCGCCAAGACCACCAATGGCGTTGTAAGGGGCAAAAGGGTAAGTCTCATGGAGGATGCAGTTTCCCAATCCATGAAATTTGCAGCGGCTCCAGAATCCAGATGTGCTGAGACCGAACGAGAGGAAGCACCGACATGAAGCAACACAGAAAGGAGAAGATGAGAAGGTGAAGGTGATATTTCAGGGTCTAATAATCCACCTTCCAGATGTATTAGCCCTGAGCGTTTTTCCGGACGAAGAGAACAAGTGTCACGTAAATTACCTTTGGCCCCACAATAGAGGCATAGGCCCAGAGTTCTGCACCTAGCACGTTCTTCGGAAGATAACTTAGTCCAGCCCAACTGCATAGGTTCCTCGTAGGCAGGGGGTGCTCCTCGGATCGAAGAGAAGGGACTGGGGGCTCAGGCTGCCTAAAGAACGGGGAGTGCTGGCGTCTTTTTTCCAGGGCCCTCTCCTGAAAGCGAATATCGATCTGGTTACACAAGGTGATGACACTGTCCAGATCAGCAGGAAGGGATCTTCCTGCTAATGCATCCTTCACTCTATCAGAGAGGCCATGTAAAAAGGTTGCAACTAGGGCCTCATTATTCCAGCTCAATTCAGCTGTGAGGATACGGAACTGAAGAACATACTGTCCCACAGACGCGGACTCTTGACGGAGACGTAAAAGAGCGCTAGCCGCTGAGGAGACACGACCCGGTTCCTCAAAGATATTCCGAAAAAGTTTCAAGAAATCAGACAGGCTAAAAACCACTGGATCATTCAGTTCCCACAGAGGGGCAGCCCAAGCTAGCGCCTCGCCGGACAGGAGGTATATGATATATGCTACTTTTCCCAATCGGACAGGAAGTTTTGGGGCTGAAGTTCAAAATGAATTGTGCACTGGCTAAGGAACCCCCTGCAAGCCTTGGAGTCCTCAGAGAAACGGGACGGAGCTGGCAGGAATAATGCATGCGTGGATGCGACTGGTGCGATAGGTGCAGCTGCTGACTGTACTTGGGGCTGCAGGTTCGGGGTTCCCAATAAAAGCCTGTAGCTGCTCGAAGCGGGAAGCCAGATCTTGAAGGAATTGCATCACCTGGGTCTGATGCGATTCTTGGGTCTCAAGTCTGCGAACTAAGCCCTGCAACGGTTCGACTGTAGGAAGCGGCACGTCAGCCGGGTCCATGGCTGATCAAACTGTCAGGTCACCTTGAGGCGAGGTGATAGATGCACACTGTAGGGATCGGGAGTGCATCGCAAGGTTGTGGACCCTACGGCTGACTGCTGCAGACGGGAGACAGATCCCACTGGGGTTAGAGCATAAGATTCCCTGGGGCGTGGAGTCTAAGAGCCAGCAGGTGCTCACCAGCGCCTCTAGTGGTGAGGATGGACTTGCCTGCAACTGGCTCCAGGTCGCGACCCCCAGGGTCCCCCAGCTCACACCCACAGTAGGCAACAGGAGGATAGGGATAGTGAGGGACAAAGCCAAGGACGGGGCCACAAGCAGACAGGAATAGTCAGGGACACGCCAAAAGGTCAGGATCACAGGCAAACAGGGATAGTCAAGGACACGCCAAAGTCAGTAACGGAACAACAGAAGAGCACACGGCAGGTAACAGGAAGCTAAACACACAAAGGTTGATCAGCAGGGTTGGCCTGCAGTGTACAGGTTAATATAGAGCTCCGTGATAGGAGGTAGGGTGGAGTCATGCCAGAGGATGGATTACAATGGAGCACCAGCTGCCACTGCCCCCCACTCAAAGTTTTGATTGTTTTGCTGCAAACAAATATCAGGCTGAACTGGATGGACTGGTGTCTTTATTCAACCTTACTAACTAACTATGTAACTATGTATAAGAAGCTGGTCTGTTTATCACCCAACACTGTACTATAGTTTTGGATACTTAATTTTTAATGTTATGCGTCCTTGCATCCCAGATAATGAGAGATCTCATTCTCCCTTTGTGATCAGCTGTAGTATAAAAGCATTGAACTAAACCTTGTCTGTTGTAAGGTAAGACTTTTTATCGCACATTCCACCAAGTTCAAATCAGGCATCAGAATGTGTCTAGTTTTCCACTCATATAACTTTCCTACCTCTTTATTATGACTTGCTGAAAGTACAACAGTCTCACCCTGTACCAGCGACATCAAATTTCATTCCACAGTAAAGTTCTTTAAAAATGACCTCAAGGTCTTTTATAATACTCAGCTGCACAAATTACTTCTTTGAATGAGAAATTAACTTTATATGTCTAAATAAATCTACTTTAAGTCCAATATTTTAACATTAATAAAAGGTGACATTTAGAAATGAAAATGTTAAATTTTAAGCTGTACTGAATGTAAAATTGTACACTGTGGACAATTTGTCTGGTTGTACGCAATTGTGTATGCCATTTGGCTGAACAGTAGCATGTATTTTCTGTATTCTTGATTTTTGTTATCAATAAACTATTTGAACAAGAAAAACTCCACATTAACTGTTCCCTCCTTAGCCGCCCCCCCCCCCCCCCCCCAACCACATAACTGAGCCTATCAGCAATCCAGTGCTGTGCCCGGCTGCAGGTCTTCTCTTTTCACTACCTGGTCTCATGGGAGACTCAGGCAGCAGCAGGAGCCATTGGTTTGCTTGTGTCAGTCAAATCCTGTGAGGAATGAGAGGGGGCATGGACATGCCGAGCTGTTTGTGTATATGGATGCACACAGCCCGGCTCGGGAGCATGCCCACATTTGTGACCCTTTAGCACATGGCTTGCTATTGGTGTTAACACAGTAAAGTAGTGGCTTTGTGTTAGGAACTGTTAAAGACTGTTGCCATAGGAGACAGCATTCCTGCACCTGCAGATGTGGCGTCGTGCTGGATGCTTTCCCTGCATGGCTGTCCTCCTATTGAAGTCTGAGTTTGACAATTAATCTTGCAACTACCTAAGGGTGTCCTGGCTGAGAGCCAGGCTGGGTTGAATCTGGGTCAGGGATGAGTGACTGAGGGAGGCTGGATAACTCATCAGGCAGCACCTCTGGTAACTCCCCCTACTTTCTGGAACCTTGGAGAAGCTTCCAGAAGAATGGGTGGGAGGTTAGGAGGAGCTGCTTGGAGTATTGAGGAGGGCCCCAGCTAATCCCCAGCAAGTGGGCTGGCAGGGGGTGGGCACCTCCTAAATACTCTGGGTCATGTTAGCAAAGGGTAGTCAGGTGGAAGCTGGAGATGGGGTGCTGAGGAGGCTGTTGTTGGCCCTTGAGGGTTCCTCTTAGTCTGGGGTATGATCTTGGGCCTAGGGCTCGTGTGCTGGAGGGATCCTTTTATATCACATGGAGGAGTCCTGTCCTGGATGCCTGGGAGCAGGTGTGAGGACAGTAGGAGAGAATCAGCACGTCCAGCAGATCTCCAGGAGAAGTAAGCCAGGTGGGAGGACCGCTGTCTGTGAGGACTATGGTGGAGATGTAGCCAGGTGGGCTAGAGAAGGGGCCGCTGCAGCCAGGTGGGCTGGCAGTGCCTGAAGAGGTGGTGCTGGGATCAGTAGCCACAGGGATGCAAGCTGGTCACTATAATTTGCTACACAATGCAAGAGGCCCGGGAGCCCTGCCTGCAAAGGGCTTTAGCTTAAATATCTGACTATTGCCATTTGGTCAGATTTTCTATCAGTGTGTCAGCTAGGATTTCTGCAAGCAAGTGTGCTGGAGGAAGCTTTGGAGTGTACAGAGACTGTATATAAGAGAGTTGTCCCTGAAGTGCTAGTAAAGTAAAGTGGGCATCCCGACAGTGACCGGATGGAGGAGGGCGTGTGCGTGTGTTGAGTTCAGGTGTTTCACTTCCGCTCACCTCCGCTCTCTAGCTTGTATGCCTAGCCCTGTATATACTTCTTGAGGGCCCCTGCTGTTCCTGCCGGTCTGAAGTGTAAAGTGGATCTGAAAGCCGAGTGAAGCCAAATGAGATCCCGTCTGTATAGTCGGAGAGGGGTGTAAGGTGTGTGCTCCGTGGAGCGATTGGAGAGACCGGAAAGAGCCACTTGGCGACCCAAAGCCCCTGTTCCCCTCTTTGTGATAGCAAGACTTGTTGGTTCATATTAAAAATCCACAAACTAACTCACTATGCTTAGCAAACGGGTGCCTGGTGACATGCCACACCAGGAGGGGACTCAAAAAACATGCTCCACGAGGGAAAAGGAGAGGGCGAACCAAGTATCTGCAGCAGCTGCAGCAGAAAAGTTAGAGCGCTTCGCTCATGCGACTTCCCAGTCGCCCACTAAGGGAGGTCACCAACAGCTAGCAACCTAACCGAAAGTCCAAGTGGGACTGGTATCAGACAGAAGAAGCTACAGCCAACTATCCTCTAACCCTACTACTCCATCTGCCAACAAAACTGTGAGTAATAAAGGATCAGGGGGAGGTAAAGCAGCCTCTACTATAATAAATCCTGTAGTTGACCCCATAGTGGGGAATGAGGAGTCTACCTTAAGGGATATATTCCAAGCTGTTAATGCCTGTAAATACTCTATATCTAGCCTTGATAGTCAGTTGAATAGCATTAAGGACAAATTATTTTCAATGAGCCAGGTATTGGGTAGCACTATGGAAAGGACTACTGCCCTTAAAGAAAGGCTAAGTATAGTCTCGGACGACTTTCAACCATTACAGCAAGAAATCAAGGGGTTACAGAAACAAATGGCTACACAGGTAGCTCAACTCGACAAAATGGAAAATAGAAGTCACAGAAACAACGTGCGCGTGATAGGACTGCCAGAGAGGAGTGAGGGCTCCAACCCTATAGCTTTCCTGGAGGGGTGGTTTAGGGAAATATTTGGGGGCTCTACTTTTACACCACTATTTGCGATAGAAAGAGCTCATCGAGTTCCTTACAGGCCCCGCCAATCAGAGGAGAGCACTAGACCATTACTCTTGAAACTTGTCAACTACAATGATCGGGTGATCTTATTACAGAAGGCCAGAGAACTGGGGGACATTTTTTACAATGGGGCTAGGGTCTCATTTTACCAGGATTTTTCGCCAGATCTCCAGAAGCAGAGAGCAGAGTTTATCCCAATTAAGCGTACTCTGCAGAAATATAGGATTTTGTATGCTCTGTTGTATCCAGCCCGTTTGTGGGTGACAGCATTGGATGAAACTTTATTCTTTAATTTACCAGCTGAAGTTGAGAAATGGCTGGAGGAAAATAGAAAGGATCTATTAAGTCCCATACACACTATCAGATTTTCTGCAGATTTTTTACTTCAGATTTACCAAAACCATGTAGTAGAAGGGCCTGTCTGATTGCATACAAATTTAAACTCCTAAGGTTTGACCTCATATTATATGGTTTTGGTAAATCTGAAGGAAAAAATCTGCAGAAAATCTGATAGTGTGTATGGGGCTTAAGATTTTTTTTTTAGCATGGAACGGATTTGTTTGGGGGGGGGGGGGGTATTGTACCCTTTTGGGCTTGATGCCCCTTCTTCCCCGTTCCCCCCTCCTATTTCTATTTTTTTCCCCATTTCACCCCATTCAGTGTGTATCTTTTTGGTTTAAATAACACTACTGCATTATTATAATATCACTGAAATATCACAGGAATATCATGGAAATAGGTATTTTATGTAAAGTGGTTATTATTATTAAGGAAGGAGCGGGGGGGGCACCCAGTTGGTTTGAACATTTAAAAGTAGGGGATGTGAAGTGAATGGTAAGGTCGCAGATGGAGCCCTTAGGGATGGCCCAGTTGGGCATAGGTGGGAGGATAAGAGAGGATCGGGTGGGAGGGGGGTTGGGAGAGGTATGGTTAAGGGGTAGGAGGAAGGTTAAGCACCATACACTACAAATCCCAACATGTTGAAATGCACAAATAGTAAAATGGGGGGAGGGAGAAATACCCAGTTTGGCAGAATTATATAGGATATAAAGGTGCGAGTAAGTGCACTAGGTCGATTATGGGGTTGTTCTTCCCTTTTTTTTTCTTTCATGGTTTTCAGCTTTTTAGCAATGTATCTCTTATTTTTCCATGCAAGAAAGTAAAGTTAGTATAACCTCATGGAATGTCCGGGGTTTGGGGGATTTAAATAAAAGAGCTACGGTCTTATCGACACTAGAGGGGAGGGGATCTGGTTTACTGTTTCTGCAGGAAACACATTTAACCTCTGATATGGTGTCACAACTCCCCATCCGAAAGTTCCAAGTTCAATACCACTCGTTCCACTCCTCTTATTCAAGGGGAGTGAGTATTCTAGTTGGGAGAGGGGTGGCATTCTCCTGTAGAGAGACTTATATTTATGAACAGGGCTGGTATATATTCTTATTTTGTTCAATCGGAAAACAATCTTATGTATTGGCAAATGTGTATATACCCCCCTCATTTCAAGCTAGATGTTTTGCATAAGCTATTTGAGTTTGTATTGGATAAGGCAGGAACTCCGATAATAGCGATAGGTGATTTTAAGTATTGGATAGGAGTTTAGACAGATTCCCGCTGAGTGACAGGTCCAACATAGCAGGCGAGAGTCGGCTGTTGCGATTCTTAACAGAAATTAGTCTGAGCGATATATGGCGAATGTGTAATCCGCAAGAGAGACAGTATTCTTGCTTCTCAAGCTCTTACCTTACTCTCTCTAGAATCGATATGGCCTTGGGGAATAGGGAGGCAATTCCGTTATAATAATAATAATATAGTCTACAGCCCAAGAGGAGTCTCGGACTACTCTCCGCTGGTACTCGCAATAAATACCGGGGGTAAAGTCTGCCCTAGGGAATGGAAAATCAGACCTTGTTGGCTGGAATTGATTGTCAATTCTGGAGAAGTAATTTCAAGATTAAGTGAATTTATACAAATCAATGCAGGTACGGCACTACCTGGGGTGGTCTCGGACCACTTGAAGGCCTAACTTAGGGGCCTACTAATCCAAGAAGTGTCAGGAACTAAAAGGAAGTTGAGGGAGTGGGAGAGGGAAACCAGGAATGTGGTAATCCAGGCAGAGAGGTGATGTGTTGAAGATCCAACCCTGGATAGACAGAGGGAGTGGCTAGACAAACAAGTCTATAAAATGGCAATTACTAAGAGGATGGAGAATAGATGAATATTTCAGTGTCAGTACTATTTTGGTGAAGGGGAAAGGGTTGGTAGTACCCTCTTCCTTGTGGTCAAATCTAATAACTCCCCTCGGTCTCGGCAATTAGGACATTAAGTGGGGACATTACTACTGATGCATTAGAGATAATGCATGTATTTAGTAATCATTATAAGTCCCTGTATAAATCGAGTAGGGGAATGAATGAATGAATGAAATACTTATATAGCGCACAATGCGAACTGAATCGCCTCTAGGCGCTGTGGCGAGCTTTGATCATCTGCTAAAAGAGGAAGGTCTTGAGTTTTTTCCTAAAAGCCAGGTGATTTTCTTCCAGGCGGATGTTGATTGGGGAGGGGAGTGGGTGGGGTAACAACAGATGATTTTTTACAGCAAATAATAATTCCAACCCTGTCAGAGAAGGACAGAATGGATGTATAGGCGCCGGTGACCCTAGAAGAGCTAAAACGGGCAGTAGCAGTGATGCCTAACCAAAAATCTAAAATTATTTAAACGCTATGGTGAGGTTTATGGGGCAGCACAGTGGTGTAGTGGGTAGCACTCTCACCTAGCAGTAAGAAGGGTCGCTGGTTCAAATCCCAACCATGACACTACCTGCCTGGAGTGTTTATGTTCTCCCTGTGCCTGCATACGTTTCCTCCAGGTACTCCAGTTTCCTCCCACAAACCAAAGACATGCAGGTAGGTTAATTGGCTTCTGTCCAAAATTGCCCTTGGTATATGAATGGGGACCTTGGATTGTGGGCTCCTTGAGGGTAGGGACCAATGTGAGTGTGTAATGTACAGGGATAGGGACAATTGTAGACACTCACTCAGGATGGACTGGCATCTTTATTCAACCTTACTAAATATGAAACTATGAGGTACTATTACCTGAGTTGTTGGAAACTGTGGGACGGGCGCTAGATATCGGTAAATTACCCACCTCAATGTTGGAAGCTACCATTATTTTAATACTCAAAGAGTGGAAAGATCAACAGGAAGTCTCCTCGTATCGCCCAATCTCACTATTATGTTCCGATGTTAAAATCTTGGCAAAAGTTTTCTTTTATTAAATGGGTGAAATTACTCTATAATGAACCTAGAGTAAGAATTAGGATCGGCAATGAACACTCAGAGATGTTCCAGTTGGAGAGAGGGACAAGACAGAGTTGTCCCCTATCTCCCCTACTGTTTTTTCTGGCAATGGAACCCCTTGCAATCATGACTAGATCACATTTAGAAATCCAGGGGTTCTGGCACTAGTCAGAAGACGACAAAACCACTCTGTTTGCGGACGATATCTTATTCTTCATTGGTGATGTTGAATCTTCACTTAATACAGTGATACATATGGTGGACGATTTTGGACAACACTCTGGTCATCAATTTAGACAAATCAGCCTCAGTCGCTCCATTCGGTGACCAGCCACAGCCTGGAATCCCCCTCCTGAAAGAAGTGACCAAGCTAATATATCTGGGTGTCTGGATTACTAGTGACATAAACCATTATGTCAACGACAACTAAGTCTCATTACTGCTGAAATTGAAACAAAAGGGAGATATTTGGTGTCCCCTCCCTTTGTCTGTGGCAGGGCACTGTAATTTAATCAAGATGATATGGCTCCCGCAAATATTGTATATTCTCCATAACTCTCCAACTTGGATTAGCCAGAAATGGTTTAAGAAGATTGAATCCCTATATAGAGACTTAATCTGGAAGAAGGGCCAAGCTCGAATTGGTCTGCAAACTATGCAACTCCCGATTAAAGAAGGAGGGAGAGCTCCAGTAATAGAATGATGGTAACGGGAGCCCCTCATAATATACTAGTGGAGGCATTAGAGGCAGACTCCTTTATTCATAGGTGCCCTAAGATAGATCTACCCAGTAAAGTGTGGCAGGCAATAAAGTCATTAATGGGATATAACGGGGTAAATGAATATACCCCTTTATGGCATAACAAAAATTTGGCCAAAATAATGCTTATAGAGAGACCCCAAGAATGGGAAAGCCAGGGCATTAGTCGGCTAATTTAATTATATGAAGGTAACCTCAGGAAGACATTTTTAGACTTAAGATGAGAATTTAACATCTCAAACAAGGTGTTCTATAAATACTTGCAGATTAGGCATGCCATTCAAGCCCAATTTAGGTCTCAAACCATTGAATGGGTGCAGACTGCGATACTCCAAAAAATAATTAAACCAGCCTCAATGAAAGGCTTAATCTCAAAGTTATATGCTATTCTGGGGGATAGAATTAAGAGCAGAGCAGGGTGGGCAAGAGACGTAGGGATAATAACGATAGAATAATGGGACAAGATTTTAGAACAAGGAGGCCTGGTCTCGGTTTCCCCCTCGCAAAAGGTATCTCACCTGTTCCTAATTCACAGAGTCTACTATATCGCTAAAAAAATGTTTAAACTTAGATGGAAATCTAATGATGAATGCCTTAGATGTAAGGCGACAAGAGATCTTATCCGTATGGTGTGGAATTGCCCAAAGTTGTTTAGATACTGGGTAGAGATAATCGATAGGATAAATAAAATTTTCAGGACTACATTAGAACCTGAGGATAAGACCTGCCTATTAGGGAGCTTGGAGGAAGACCGAGTTCTGCCTGATACTAAAGTGGCGGTGCTGAGATGTTTGTTCCAAGCGAGGAGATTAATAGCACAGAAAGGGCAGGCACAGTCTCCCACTTCTGTGAAGCTCTGGATTGAGACTATCAATTCAATGCACTGGACTGTTTCTTGACTCTGGGAGCCTGTGAAGATTCCGTGTGCCTGGCTGTACAAGGTGGGGAATTTCAGTTCACCAGCTGCTCCTATGTGAGGTGTGCTACATATAGGTACCCAGAAAAAGTAGAAAATGATAAAATCTCTTCATTCAATACAATTAAAAGATATAACAATGTTAAATATTACATTTAATTACATCAAGGGCTAATATAGCATGTATACATTCCATAAAATGAAGACGTCTTCAATATCAGTCTGTAAAAACACCTCAACACATTTCAACTCATACAGAGTCTTCATCAGGACATAAATAGTCTGAAATACAAATATAAATACCAGCAACATTCAAAGAAGACTTTATAAAGGGAGAAAAGCAATTGCAAACCAGCTAAGTATTACAATTACTTACACAAAACCAATTGATGCATAAAAAAAGAGAGAGGATGCAGATCCAAGGAAAACCCTAGAAAGCAGGCTTGATGTAATGCAAGATATACTAAGCCCAGCCACACCATCTAACCCAGAAGGGAATGATAACCTAACAAGGGACACACAGAATCATCTCAGTATGGAATCTGGATGCAACTAACTCTACATTATATTAACAGAGTATTAAAGGAGTATTAGTTCCCAAATAGGCTCATCTAGTATATACACAACGGAAGCCTTCAATGGTAGGGTTATGACGTGTACACACGGTCGGACTTTCCGGCAGAAAAAGTCAGACGGAATCATTTCATTGGCTATTCCGAACGTGTGTGGGCTTCAGCTGACTTTTTTTTTGAAAATGCTGACAGACCTTGAAATAGAACATGTTTTAACCAGTTCCCGAACAGCGCACGCCGATGTACGTCGGCAGAATGGGACGGGCAGGCATATTGGCGTACAGGTACGTCCAATCTTTAATGCTGCCTTGCCATCGCGAGCGCGCCGGCGGCGGAGCACTCGCGTGCTGGTCAGGACCCTCGTGAGTCTGGTCGCAGGTCCCGTGGACTCGATCGCCGTGGGCATACCCGCGATCATCTCACGGGGCCGTTCTGCCTCGCAACAAGTGACGCTGATCTCTGCTCCATGTGATTGGAGCAGAGATCAGTGTTCACTAAATGAAAGCCCAGCCCCCGACAGTTAGTAACACACCCCTAAGAACACTTAACCCCTACACTGCCACCCACTGGTTAACCCCTTCACTGCCAGTGTCATTTACACATGGCTCACTGCATTTGTATAGCAGTGATTGCTGTATAAATGACAATGGTCCCAAAAATGTGTCCAAAATGTCCGATGTGTCCGCCATAATGTCATTGTCATAATAAAAATTGCTGATCGCCACCATTACTAGTAAAAAAAAAAAAGATTAATAAAAATGCCATAAAACTATCTTTTTTACCAAAAATATGTAGAAGAATACGTATCGGCCAATCAAAATTGTCGCTCTATTTTTGTTTATAGCGCAAAAAATAAAAACCACATGGGTGATCAAATACCACCAAAAGAAAGCTCTATTTGTGGGGAAAAAAGGACGTCAATTTTGTTTGGGAGCCACATCACATGACCACACAATTGTCAGTTAAAACGACGCAGTGCCGAATCTCAAAAAGTGGTCTGGTCTTTGGCCAGCAAAATAGTCCAGGCTTAAGTGGTTAAATCTTTCTCGCGGAATCAATTCCTATCGGGAAAACCGTTCATCTGTATGCTGTTCCAACGGACCAAAAACGACGCAAGGGCAGCTATTGGCTACTGGTTATTTAACCTCCTATTTCTAGTCCCGTCTTATGTGTTGCATGTCACCGTGTTCTAAACGATCGTACTTTGGTGTGATCGTGTGTAGGCAAGTCTGCTTCAATGGAACTCCGTCGAAAAAAAAACGTCAGTTTATTCTGACGTAAAAAATGGTCGTCGCAGCATTAGTGAAAATACTCAACCTCTGTCAAAAAAACTGAAAAAGGGGGTTTCTATATATGTAAATAAAATTACAGAGCCATCTACCTGATGAATGGTGAAGGCATGGAATCATGTAATGAATAAATAAATATGAACAATGCAACAGGTAACACAGATTTTTAAAAAGGTATCCATTTTTCCAATCTTGTCTCCAAATATCACCCAAATTGTCCTCTCCATTTTTCTCAAAACCTCCTACTCTCAAGCTCTCTCATCTCCAGGATTTCTCCAGAGTCTTTCCCATCCTCTATAACTCGCTACCTCCACCTGTCTGGCTATCCCCTACTCTTGCTACCTTCAGGTGAACCATGAAAACTCATCTCTTCAGGAAAGCCTATTGCGTCTCTAACTAATCTTTCACCACTTCCATCAGCTCATTCCCCTCAGTTTCAACCTTTTGTAACACCTGCCCACCCTATTAGATTGTAAGCTCTTCTGAGCAGGGCCCTCTTAATTCTCTTGTATTTTATTGTATTATAAATGTATATGTATGATAAATATATCCTCTCCCTTTTATATTGTAAATCGCTGCGTATATACTGTTGGCGATATATAAATCCTGTATAATAATAATATACCATTTTAACGTGCAATTTTGTAGTGTTTGCATCGAAAATATATAGTTTACTTCTGCTTTAGTTCACCAGTTCTCTTGGGAAATGTACCATAAATTAATAAAATCCTTCTGTTCATGTTTACTTGTGTATTGCTTCTTAGACATTAGGAGAAAGCTTTAGTTCATTAAGTAACTAGTTAAAAAGGCAAGTTTGTATATACGGTATACTAACAGTGGTGCAAGTCTTGTGATTATAGAGAGTTTACCTGACATTATAGAAGGCAAAGTTTGAACAAAACAGGAATTTCCTGTTTCTTACTATGCCTGCAACAAAGCGAGGTAAGCCCTCTTTAACCGAAAGATGTGATGCGCTGTTTCTTTATGATAATGGATTATCCCTTTTAGCCTGTGGGTCACCCAATCTGCTGCAACTTGATTTATAATCCCACCGCCTGTGAGCTACACTTTTTCTAAGCAAGGGATGTTTATTATATTTTACAAGAGTTTCTAAGAGATCCCATGAAGCATGGATTTTCTTGCACTTTGGGCATTAAAGTGGAACATAAAGCATCACAGGAACACAATGTACCAAAACACATAACATTGTCTGTAAAACATCCTGCAGAAACCTATCACAACAAATCTGCATATAGAATGGAATAGTAAACATTAAAGTATTTGTAAACTTCTGAAATGAAAAATTAACAAAGCATATCCCTTTAGTGTGTACTAGCCTCCACAGCATCTACTGTAGTGTTTCCTATCTAATCTCTCCTCCCTTTGCTATCCACATGAGTCACTTCTCACAGTCTAACTCAACACCAGACCATCTCAGGAGATGGCTCCACTCCTATCTAGCACACAGAAAGTGATTGACAGTCTCAGCTGTGCACATTTCCCTATGAGACTGTGTGTACAGTATCTGTTTCTATCTGCTCCGGTCTCAGCTCCTTGCTTTATGCTGTGAAGTGTGTGATGCCAGATCCCTACCCTTTGCCTTCTAAAGCTGAGGAAAAGCATTTGATATGTGTGATTTAGAAGGCTGTAGATGAGAGAGTGCTGAAGATAAACAGGTACAATTTATGCAAGGAAATTTGATTAATCTGTGTATCATGAGAGGCTAGTTACTTCACTGGGTATTTGTAAGGATTTAAAACCACTTTAAACAAAACTCATATTCCAAGATAATTTGTTAACTTGTCAGTTTTGTTACTTCTCACCATAGCATATATGCCATGCAGGTCAAACCCCCTTTCTGAAGGGCTGAAGATAGAAAGCATATGTTCCTCTACTACATTGGTTCTCAACCTTGCTAGTGCCGTGACCCCTTGATAAAATTTCCCAAGTTGTAGGGACCCCTAACAGTAAAATTATTTACATAGCGTGGGTTGTTCCCACCCAACGCAAGACAAGTAAGCTGCGGCCCTCACCCACGGACATTAAGCGCTTTTTTTCCCCCACCATCCCTCTCTAGCTGTCTTTCTTGTTATTTCTCTTATTCTGTCTCTCCATTTTTCTTTGTTCCTCTCCCTTGCATGTATTCTCTATTTTTATTCCTTCTCTTACACCTTGGTGGGGGAGTGGGGAAAATGGGATGAGTGTCAGAGCTGGCAGGGAGTTGGGATGAGTGGCGGTGCTGGCGGGGAGTTGGGATGAGTGGTAGTGCTGGTGGGGAGTTGGGATGAGTGGCAGTGCTGGTGGGGAGTTGGGATGAGTGGCAGTGCTGGTGGGGAGTTGGGATGAGTGGCAGTGCTGGTGGGGAGTTGGGATGAGTGGCAGTGCTGGTGGGGAGTTGGGATCAGTGGCAGTGCTGGCGGGGAGTTGGGATCAGTGGCAGTGCTACTTACTGTGTCCCCGACTTTGTGGCATCTCGTGGCAGTGACATCTATGTCAAAATCAGGAGATAGTATCTCCTTCAGTCCCTCCCACTTCACATTCTTCACCTGTCAGCTGGTCTCTAGTCTCTGCCCCCAACCATGGCGTGAACTGAATGAGCGGCTGCGAAGAGGCTGAGTGGGCAGCTGCAGGCTCCAGAGACAGCCCTGCTGGGCGGCCACAGGCTGCAGGGACAGTCCTGCTGGGCAGCTGCAAAAAGGCTGGGAGAGTGGTGCAGGCTTCAGGAACAGCCCAGGATTTTGTGACCCCTGGCAAATCATCATTCGACCCCCAGGTTGAGAACCACTGCTCTACTAGGACAGGTACCTGCTGCCTTCCCCACATTATCTTTTCCTTAGAAGCGTACATTCCATAAAATTTCATGATTTGAGCTGAAAAAGCTAAAAGTAGTTATTATGCCTTCTCCCCATCTACAGGGAACCCAGTAAATGTATGCTGCTGTATTCTGCGTGCCATGGCGACTGCATAGCACAACCTAAAGATAATTAGAGTTAGTAATGGAATAGAAATGCATTCTAGCTTAACCACTTTTGGGTTGTGGGCATATTACAGCCTCCATAAAAAATAAAAAAATAAATAAAAAGGAGATAAGAAGCTCCCAACAATCGGATCCATATGACAAAGTTGACTGATGGACAAAATAAGGCTAATTATTAAGACTTCATGTAGCCAAGTATTGTGTTAAAGGGTATTTCCACCTCTGCAGTCAAATTTGAGAAAACCCTACTATATGTTTTGTTATGTGTTCCCATTTACACACAATACTTTTTTTTTTTACAGGGGGAATTAGTAGACCTTTACTTTGCCACATCCAATTCAATATGCAGAGATTTCCTGGAGATTCTCTAGGTTAGACAAAGCATACTATCGGCACAACATGAGGCAGCTTGGATAAGTAAAATCATAAATTTTATTATCCATAATTTAAAATAATATAATTAGAAATCAAAGACAACACCCTCCATTACACATGGAGTGATAGTACCAGAGCGCAACCCAACCTAGAAATGGATATATGCATTTAGCATGGAGTATTATACAGTAGTATATAGCATAATATTGCTGACAATGCAGTTGTAACAAACAGGTCCATGGCCCGGACGGAGGATACATAGACAGCCATATTGAAGACTGTGGTTGCCCACCAACACCTGAGCAGCTTGACAGACTCCAGGATGACACTATCATCTAAGGCAAAGGGACGTGCTGACTGGCCAGATTGGAGTAATTATGGACACTGTACCTGTTTGTTACAACTGCACTATCAGCAATATACTATAGTCTAATACTCCATGCTAATTGCATATCTCCATTTCTGGGCTGGGTTGCGCTCTGGTACTGTCACTCCATATGTAATGGAGGGTGTTGTCTTTGGTTTTTAATTATATTATTTTAAATTATGGATAATAACATTTATTGTTTAACTTATCCAAGCTGCCTCACGTTGTGCCAATAAAGTCCACATTGTCTAGTATATCTCTGCATATTTTTAAACAAAAATACCTTTACTTTTTAGATGTTTCTCAAGAGGAAGTGAGATGGCTGACTGCAAGGTTTTTTTTTTTTTTTTTAACAGTAGGGGTCATTCACACGTGTATCAATACCATGGGTTTAAGCCACATTTTTAGCAGCATTTTTAAAGCCTCATAACCTCACTTTAATGCCCGCCATGAATATTACAATGGGCTCCACTTGCGTAGTGTTAACAATTAAGCAGCATGTCGCTTTCATGAGGCATCAACGCTTATCAGCAGCCTTCATTAATTTCAATGGCAGCATGCCATAACTGCACCTATATCATTTACAGTACATTAGTGGAGCATTTAATCAAGTGTTAGCTGGGTGCTGGGAGTGGCAGTGGAGGTTCCTGTATCCCAGAATGCACTGGAAAATATTAGAGAACTAGGACAGAGCAGCTCCAGTTACTTCCTGGTTTTACAGAGTAGCCCTGTGGTAACACTATTTTCTTCTGTGTGGAAGCTTTTTTGCATCAGTCGGGGTCTAATAATCTCAAGAAGGGTATCAAATGTGGACACCTTCATTGTGGATATAAACAAACAACTTTTGAGGGTATGCGGGCAATTTGTGGTAAAGAGTATGGAAATGCCCTTTCGGAAATTTTCTGCAAGACTATGTTATGCACCCCATACAAGTGTAATACACTCTTCTTTTTCCCCTGGGCCATTCTTTTCATGATAATCTTTAGCTGGACCAAACCGACTCTTAAAGAGATCAAAATATTCAAATCCATCTCACAGAGAATTCATATTAATGAAAGTGTTGTTTTTCTAGTGGGAAGTGCTAAAAGTGGAAGATAACCTGGCTTCCCGCTCAGCCGTCATTTTACATTTGCCTGGGTGCAAAGTAGTTAACGATAGGTTGTTCTAAAGGAAGCAGACTCATTACAGAACACTCTTGAACTGATATTGAAAGCAGTGGCAGCTGGTGCTAAACTATTCTGGTAGGGCCGCAAGCAACACCTCTCCCCCCCCCCCCCCGTGCGGGAGATGAACGACTGGTGGGAAGGCAGCGATCACTGCAAACAGTGAACCCCCCTGGGTGGTGACAGAGACTAACTTTAGGAGGCAGGGTAAATGAAGAGCCGTTTTCTCTCTGTTCTCCTCTGGGCTGAACAGGAAGCGTCCTGACACACAACTGGCCAGTGTGTCCTGAGACATGATTGGGAGTCCTAAGACTCCGTGGCCAATCAGGTCTCAGGAGCGGCTTACTAATTGGCTGGGAGAAGAATCAGGAAGACAATAGTGAATATTAATTTGCTATTGTCACACAAGTGGGTGTGCTCAGGGTGCAGAGCACTGTGCCCTGAGCACACCCACTTGTGTTACAATAGCAAATAGCTCACCCTTTTTTGAAGCCTATTAGAGCATCTATTAAGTGGAAGTGTAATCCCACGAGAAAAAACAAAATGTGGTCACAGGAAATCAAACTTATCAGTAATCACATAAGAGAATCAATAATCACATGGGAAAAGTCCATAGACAATCGCAGATGATAATAGAGTCCTCTATAATGTGACTGGTGCACAAAGGGTGTGATAAGAACTTCTTCAGAAGTCAGGTATAACCCAATATATCAGCTTGTCTGAAGATATCAAAAAAAAGGTGGGTAGAATACTCTTACCAAATGTGATGGACTCACGCGGTCTTACGACGGTTGAGTCGAGTGCGGTTGGGGTCCAGACCTAGGACCAGAAGATAGATTGGTGGTGGTACGACCAGGTGTAGAGAAGACTCCAAACGACTGTAGATCCTAAGAGGCGTCTCACAGGGGGTTCTCCGGAATATTTGTCAGGTTGTCCAATTTGGATGTAACTCAATTGGAATTACAACTCCAAACGAGGAGTGAAGGGTTTGTGGAAATTAGAACAAAGAAGAAAAAAGAAAGCTCCACATGGTGCGGGTCAAAAAATATTAACCATCAGGTTTTATTAAAAGTCATATAATAGGATAAAAATTATGACTAGTGATCACAAGTGAACAAAATAAAAGCAATGTGGGGTGCCAAAAGCGAGCCCGACGCGTTTCGACATAGAGTGTCTTCAACAGGGGCATTGAAGACAGTCTATGTCGAAACACGTCGGGATCGCTTTTGGCACCCCATATTGCTTTTATTTTATTTTGTTCACTTGTGATCACTAATCATAATTTTTATCCTATTATTATTATCCTATTATATGACTTTTAATAAAACCTGATGGTTAATATTTTTTTTTTTTATAATTGTAATTTTTATTAATTTTTAAAGCAAAAACAAAAACAATACACGAGAACATTAGAAAAATCAGTGAATATAGAGAGATATAGATCAAGATGTAAGGCATGAGTTACAACAGACAGAGAAAAATGTCCACAAACGCAGGCACAAGGGTGAACTGCGTATCCATATCTCGTACTATAAATAACAAACAGTCAATGTAAATCAAACAAACTATTCTGAGCATCAAGAGGCCGGAGGCCAAAAAAGAGGCAAAAAGAAAAAAAAAAAAAAAAAAAGAATATTCACATGGTCAGCATAGTATGTCCCTGGGAGGGGAGGGGGACAGGACAGGGTAGGGAAGGGGGGAGGACGGAAGCCATCAACAAAGGGCTCCGGTCGGTAGCTGCAGTCAGATGGACGTACCGGCAGGGGGGGCCCCATATGCTGATCGATCCCAGGGTTCCCACACTTTATCGAACTGGGGAACCAAATCATGCACCGAGGCTGTCAAATACTCCATTCTCCGAATTTCAGACACCAGTTGGAGTAACCTAGGCCAGGGGGCAGTTGCATTGGACAACCAACACAATGGGACAAGCCTCTTAGCAGCAAGTAAAATGTAGGAAACCAGTCGATTGGTGTTTTTAGGTATACCTGTTATAGGGAGACCCAGCAAGCAATATAGGGGATCAATCGGGAGGGATACCCCCGTCACCTCCACCACCAAAGACCCCACCGCTATCCAGAAAGGCCGTATCAAAGGGCATGTCCAGAAGATATGGAACAATGACCCAATGTCAAGGCCACATCGCCAACAAGATGGCGAGACTGAGGAATCGTATTTGTGGATGACATCGGGGGTCTTATACCAAAACATAAGGATTTTTATTGCTGTTTCCCTTTGCGTAACACACTTAGAGGATTTGAAAGTAGAGGACCAAATCCTATCCCACGTCTGCAGGGAGATAGGCTTGTCCAACAACTGAGACCATCTACTCATATACAGATGCGTAAATTCAGTTAGAGGGGTCGACTCATGGAGGATGCGGTGAATAGAGGAAATTAAATTAGGTTGATGTGGGCCTTGAGCGCAGAGATGCTCAAAAGCTGTGGGAGTGTCAAGGATTAAGGTCGGAGATTTAGAGTTAAAGAAGTGTCTCACCTGTAGGTAGAAGTAAAACGAATGTTTGGGAATGTCATATTTTTCTCGCAAGGTCTCAAAGGCGTGAAGTCTACGGGAGACAGGGTGTACCAGGTTTCTAAGTTGGAAAAGAGGGGGATCTAGCCACGGGGAAATCCTACCCATGGACAGTCCATCAGGGATATTAGGATTAAAAAAGACATTCGTGAGGGGGGGGGCAGGCCGAAGAGAGGGTGTACTTTTTGTTACACTTTTGCCACAAGTCCAAGGTAAATGACATTGGGGCCGTACATTGACGTCTGAGGGTGGAGGGTAGTGGGGATGGTGCGCCCCAGATCAAGGAGCATGGGTGAACCGGATACAGGACCCCCTTTTCAATAGTAGCCCACCGACTCGTGGCATTAAGAGAGGACCAGGTAGCAATAATTCGTAAATGGGTAGCTTGATAATATTTCACAATATCCGGAGCACCCAACCCCCCCCCCCGACCCGCGGGCGCAAACACCACAGAGCTGGCAAAGCGATGAGACCTATCAGCCCAAATAAATTTAAGGAAACGTCGTCGGAGAAGTTTAAGCTGAGGGGACGGAACGGCCACTGGCAGCGTCTCAAAGTGATAGAGCAGTCTGGGCAAGACTGACATTTTAAGGACGTTGACCCTGCCTAGCAGGGATATAGGGTATTTAGACCAGGTCAGTAGTGAATTATTTATATCCTGAAACAGGGCAGGAAAGTTCGCACGGAACAGGTGGGAATAAGAAGGGGTCAGAAAACCCCCCAGGTACTTGAGTGAATCACTGCACCATCTGTAGGGGTAAGATTCTTTTAGTCTAGAAAGTTGTGTGGCAGGGATGTGTATGGGGAGGGCCTCAGTCTTAGAGGTGTTAACCTTGTACCCAGAAATACCCCCAAAGGATGTTAGTAGCTTGTGCAATGAGGGGAGGGATATCTGGGGGTTGGTAATAGTTAGCAGGACGTCGTCAGCAAAAAGTGATAATTTGTACTCTCCCTGTCGCATCACCACCCCACGAATATCTGGATGAGAGCGTACAGCCTCGGCCAGGGGTTCCAGACATAAAATAAATATTAGCGGAGATAGAGGACACCCCTGCCGAGTACCATTCAACAGGGGGAAGCGAGGCGACAGAAAGGACGACATCTGTACCTGGGCAGTGACCGTTGAGTATAAAGCTTCCAATGCCCTCAAAAAAGGGCCCCGAAACCCATAAACCCTGAGCGTGGCGAACATATAAGGCCAGCTGAGCCTATCAAAGGCCTTTTGGGCGTCTAAGCTAAGTAGGAGTGCTGGTGTGTTGGTCCTATCCAAAAGATCGACCAGGTTGATCGTGCGGCGGGTGTTGTCACCTGCGTGTCTGCCAGGCACAAACCCCACCTGATCTCTGTGAATAAGTTTGGGGGCAAGAACCGATAGCCGGGAGGCAAGAATTTTAGTAAATATTTTGTAGTCAGAATTCAGAAGGGCTATGGGCCTATAATTATCTGGGATGGAGGGATCCTTACCCGGTTTGGGGATCACTGAGATGAAGGAATGCGAGAAATGTGGATGGGGATGGGTCCCCTGTAGTAAAGTATCAAATAGAGTGAGCATGTGAGGTCCTAAAATGTCTAGATAGGTTTTATAATAGAAATAGGGGAGTCCATCAGGACCAGGTGACTTATGCGATGGAAGATCCCGCACTACGTTAGAAAGTTCCTCTGCCGATACCGCCTTATTAAGGGTCTCTAGATCGCTCGACGAGAGTTTGGGGAGTTTAAGATTAGAGAAGAAGGCTCTAAATTTCTCTTGAGTAAAGTGAAAATGGTTTTCCGGGGAAAGACAGTTGTAGAGTTTATGGTAAAATTTACCGAAAATGTTTGAAATTTCACGAGGGCAATAGGTCCTAGATCCGTCAGGTCGGGAAAGAAACTCAAGGAAAGAATTGAATGCACGTGGGCGTAATTTGTTGACTAGCATTGTATGAGGTTTATTGGAAAATTCGTAGAATTTCTGCCTCATCCAAAGCAGCGATTTGGCTGCCCGGTTGAGTTGTGCTGTTTTAATCTGTTCCCTAAGGAGAGTGACCCTCCGGAGTCTTTCCACCGTGGGGGCGGCCAGGAGCTTCCGTTCAGCCGTGAGAAGAGCAGAGGTTAGTGATCGGATAAGTGCGGACCTATCCCTCTTCAATCTAGAGCTCTCTGCAATACAAGCGCCTCTGAAGACGGCCTTATGGGCCTCCCACAGGGTGGAAAAATCCGGGACCGACCCAGTGTTCAGTTGGAAAAATTCCGTGAGACTCTTCGCAAGGACCGAGCGGGAGCTTTCAGAATGTAGGAGGTGGCTGTTAAGCCTCCAGTGACAGGATCTAGGATAAGCCTGAGTGAGCAAGAGGTTTAGGGTAATGGGGGCATGGTCGGACCAGGTAATCGGTAACACCTCAGAGTCGACCACGTGAGGGATGAGAGGGGCGGAAATAAGAAAGTGATCGAGCCGCGAGTACATTTTATGGGCTGGAGAATAAAAGGTGAATTGCTGAGCTGTGGGATTCTTGATCCTCCATGAGTCGAAGAGCCGATGGGACCTGATGAGCTGACAGAAAGAGGTGGCTTGGGAAGTCAACTTCCTGGAGGGTGTGGATGAGAACATAGTTTTCCTATCCCTGGAGGGAGACATGACCAAGTTAAAATCCCCCCCCAACTATCATGAAAGGCTGGGATGGGCAATGAGGGGAGTCAAGCAAGGTACTAAGGAAGTCAAGCTGCCCAACATTAGGGGCATACAGGTTGACAAGGGTTAGGGAGGTGCTCAAGTGCTGACATTCTAAAACTAGATACCTGCCATGGGGATCTGCATGGGATTTTGTAACCTTAATAGAGCACGTCTTCTTAATCAAAATTGCAACCCCTGCCTTGCCTGTGGGGTCAGAGGCCAGGAAGGAGGTAGGGAAATGTTTGGAGGCAAACTTAAGGGAGCCATCCGCTCTAAAATGAGTTTCTTGCAGCATAATCACGTCCGCACCGGAAGACCTGAATTCCTTCAGGGCCAACCGGCGCTTACGTATGGAACCTAAGCCTTTAACATTATAGGATAGAATTTTTAAAGCCATAAGGATGCGTTATTAAGATAAGCAATGGTAAGTACCTGAGAGTAGTGGCACAGCCTATAGTAAACAACATTATAGTAAACAACATTATACTGGGGCATCATTGAAGAAAATGCGACTTTGGCGTCAGATATACCCCGGCAAAGAGAAAAAAATAGGAGCGCCCAAAGCCAGGATTGCCTGAGGCCTAACCAACCTTTGTAGTGCATAGGAGAGTAATGAAACTGAGCTCTACAAGTGGACACAGTAGAACATAAAACATTAGTAAAATACAGTAACAAAAACAACAAAAAATAAACAACAAAAAGAAAAAGAAAAAAAGAGCAGAAAAAAAGAAAAAAACATTAGCATGACCTGAGGGCGTCATGTGACTCAGGGGACCTAGGGAGTCAACCCAGGTCAAGAGGGTGTTGCCTTATGAGTTTATGTGAAATCTTCATTAATATCTGTAAAATATTGTAATTAGAAATAGATCTCATTTGGCCGGCATCTAGGAAGGTCAGGTAAAATGCCTCCCCCCCCAGGGGCTTGGGAAGAGCAGACAATGCGGGGCCGAGACTTGTATACACCATATGGAGAAGCCACTCCCATTGTTCTACACCTACTCACTTCAAAGGACCCCATGCTGGGGTAGACAATGAGGAGAGTCCAACCATAATCATTGCTTAAGTTCCTGGGGAAATCCAATTAAGTCTTCTGTTTAAGAATAGTCACAAGGATTTGCATGAAAGGGGGCCGACTTATGTAGTGAGCCCTCCAATCATGATCCAAGCTAAGGCAGCCAATGGGGAATCAGCATGAAGGCATTTACCCAAAGCCAAAGGGAGGGAACAGTCTCTTTTTGGGAAGCAGTGGTCACGAGTGGAACTCTGTAAGGATGGGTAATTATGGTTAAGGTGTGGCTTGTAACTAAATATGCTTGTATGCTTGTGACTAAATATACTGTCTTAGAGAATATACTTTGTATTCCTGCATGTAAATATTATATTACAACCTAGTATTTTCTTCCTTGATGTAAGACCTTAGACTATAGATATTTTCTGTGTATATAGACCTGTAACTTACTCTAATAAAGGGTGTTATGTTAAACCTTTCTTTTCCTGGTCAATAGGATTCTCTTTTAAACCCATATCATATCTTCTGATTAATAAATCAGAAATATAGATGTTGAAGGTTAACAAGGGTCATGGCCGGACGAGCACCAGGGGTGGTCGGACTGAAAAAATGGAAGGGCCATCAACTCTCCGTATGAATTCGTAGATGAACAAATAGCAGTAACAACCTATAGTTCTCGTAGAAAAAAAACAAAAACAAAAAACAAACGGAGCCCCATGGGGTGGGGAAAAAAGTCCCAGCTTGACGAGTCAAGGCAAAGGACAAACAGATTAATGCCACAGCAACAACAGGAACTTCTCCCTTCCCATACACAGGAGGAAGGGAGAAATGGGAGGGTCAAAGTAGCAAATAAACTGAACCACAAGAGAAGTGTCGAGAGGGTTCATGGAGGTTGCTTGGAGAACCGTGGGCGCTGAGGTGTAGAGAGGTGCCTCCTGGTCTTGCTTCGCACGGGCGTCCAGATGCGGCTTGGAGTGTTGGGTAACGGACGAATCTGGACTTCAGCGGGATGTATGTCCTCCTCAGGGAGGGGAGGAAGACCAAGGTTCTTCAAGAAGGTTTCGCTTTCCGGAAGGTCCCGTAAGACGTGCTGAGTTCCATTTTTTGACACCATCAAGCGAAAGGGAAACCCCCAAAAGTATGGGACCTTGTGGTGTTGCAGGTGGGAGGTGATCGGCCGGAGGTTCCTGCGTTTAGCCAGAGTGATGGGAGAAAGATCACTGAAGATTTGCAGTTTCACCCCTTGGTAGGTTATTTGAGGTTTATTGCGTGTGGAGCGGATCAGTGCCTCCTTGCTTTCAAAGAAGTGAAACCGGACAACAACGTCCCTAGGTCTGGCTCCAGCAGGAGGTTTGGGGGCCAGGGAGCGATGTGCTCTGTCAAGGCGCCAGTCTATGTCCACGACCGTGGGGGCCAGGGCGTTAAAAAGGCCCAGGAGGTAAGAACGTAGATCAGAGTCACCCACAGTCTCCGGGATACCTCTAAAGCGTAAGTTCTGGCATCTCTCTCTATTCTCCAGGTCCTCCTGTTGCAGCTGTAGTTGGGAGACGGAGAGGCGGAGGTTGTGATTGTCTTCCTCAACGGCTTGGACATAGCTAACCATCTCGTCAAACTTATTTTCAAGTGTGTCTGTACGCTCACCCAGCTGGTTGATCTCCTTTCTCAATTCCACTGCAAGCTTATTTACCTCGGCCGAGACATTAGTCGTGATCTGTTGAAGTAATAGGTGGAGCTTGGCGTCCAATTTGGCATCCAAGATAGCAGGGGTAAGAACCCCCTGCGCTGAGGGGGGACCCGGTTCAGGGGCCTGGAGAGCATTAGCCGAAGAGGAGCCAGAGCCCTCAGTCCCAAGAGTTGAATCCAGAATGGCAAAGGGATCCGGCGGAGAATGAGAGGGCGCAAGTTGAGATCTGGTGACAAAACGATCCATAATAGGCCCTGTCTGTTGTTGTTCAGGGATATGCTTGTAATGTTCCTGCTGCTGACCGATTTTTCCCATGGGGTGCTTTGGTACTGTAGAGATAAGAAGAGCTTACCCCCGGATCTATTAGTAGTTAGCGTTGTTTAGCGGGGGTCGTGGAGAGTAGATGGGCCCTCTAACTCATTTAGGAGCCACAGAGGTTAAAGTTCGTGGTTATATTAATTACTGGCGACAGGTACAGTCAATGTCAGGAGGCTTATTTTTGTTTTAACCCCTTCACCTGGTGGATCTGTGGCAATGGGAGCTGTGAAAACCTGGGTGAAGCAGGGTGTAGCAAGATGGCCACCAGGAACCAGTATAGGCCGAAGCCAGGGTCTCGCCTGGAGGGTGTTGCCAGGGATGATTGTTGCCTGGTGCAATGATAAAAAGGATAGCAATAAACGAACCAGTCCTCATAAGCCCCCAGGGGTGGCCTAGCAAGGGATCCTCCTGACGGTGTGGGGAGGGAGGGGAGAGAGAATTGGAGGAGAGCAGGCAGGTGGAAGTTCAAGTATCCCCACAGGGGACTCACCAGGCCGGAGGGGTGCAGGGCAGGTGATCCCAGGAGCCTCCTGTGTGCAGCGGTGCAGCGGCCGAGTATATCTCCTCCGGGATGCCTGGTTCCGCCGCCCCGCAGGTAAGTCCGGGGATTATGGAGGCCTAGTAGGCCGCAAGATGGCGCCAGGCACGGCGGCCTCCAGCGGCCAGAACGGATTAAATCCTGCGGTCCCCGAGCTAGAAATGGCTAACAAAAGTACCCTGGCCTGTGGAGAAGCTTCCGAGGAGCAGAACAAGGCGGTTTTTTGCACTTAGGGCGTTCTGGAGCGGAGGATGGCACCAGATTAACAGAGGCCTGGCGGAGCTCTGCTGAAAAGCGTCCGTCCTCGGTCCCGGCCGGCCACGCCCCCTGATGGTTAATATTTTTTGACCCGCACCATGTGGAGCTTTTTTCTTCTTTGTTCTAATTTCCACAAACCCTTCACTCCTCGTTTGGAGTTGTAATTCCAATTGAGTTACATCCGAATTGGACAATCTGACGAATATTCCGGAGAACCCCCTGTGAGACGCCTCTTAGGGTTTACAGTCGTTTGGAGTCTTCTCTACACCTGGTAGTACCACCACCAATCTATCTTCTGGTCCTAGGTCTGGACCCCAAGCGCTCTCGACTCAACCGTCGTAAGACCGTGTGAGTCCATCACATTCGGTAAGAGTATTCTACCCACCTTTTTTTTTTATATCTTCAGACAAGCTGATATATTGGGTTATACCTGACTTCTGAAGACGTTTTTATCACACCCTTTGTGCACCAGTCACATTATAGAGGACTCTATTATCATCTGCGATTGTCTATGGACTTTTCCCATGTGATTATTGATTCTCTTATGTGATTACTGATAAGTTTGATTTCCTGTGACCACATTTTGTTTTTTCTCATGGGATTACACTTCCACTTAATAGAAGCGCTACACTACTTATTGTTTTAAATTGTTTAACTTTGTTTGTTTGAAGTGTTGGCAGCTGTTTTTTCACTTGTTTTTTTGATATAGCGCGGTGTTTTCCCCCCTTTTTCTGCTATTAGAGCATCTGGCTTAAAAATAAAAAAAACATTGGAATCCTTGCATCCGGAGCCCGCATTTAGATTAGGGGGACAAATGGATTAGGGGGCAGCGCTTCTGCTCCCTGCATTATGGGCCGCCACTGACTGAAAATATGTCAAGTAACTCTCCGTTCAGACCTGTGCAAGCATGAAAAAAAAAAAGCCCCAGACCCTTTTTAAAAATCACGCCATTAAGTTGTGCTGAAGTTCCTAAAGCATAGGGGGTGCTATTGAGAATTAAGTGCAGTGTGTTTCTCTGCGAGTAGGGAGTGTGCCTAATTTTGCACGCATTCCCCACCTGTAGCTATATGAACCTAGCCTAGGAGTAGCAAGTGCTCAATCCCTTGGTGCCAGTACAATGCAGCAAACATTGCTGAAAAGAGCTTGACTACAGACTATGCTGATCAGAAATCAGCAGTTTTGCAAACACGTTAAAATTAGATTTTTTTTTTTAATGTATTTTATTTGGTTTTACGATTTTTTTTATTGGGGGGGGGGGGTGAATATTATTAATTATGTTTTAATCCCCCTGGCGGTGTTCCCGAGTCTGGCTCGGGGTGGAATTTTCATACCAAAAGTGGTATCCCCGAGCCAGACTCGGGACTGCATCGCTGGATCCAGGAGGAGGTTTACTTACCTTCTCCCTCGGATCAAGCGTTGTCTCCCCGCTGTACGAGCGAGCCGTGTCTCGCTCGATGCATCACATCGCCGATCTCCGTGCCCTGCGAGCGTTGCGACGCACGGGGACGGAGATCGGCGCCAAATTCAAAAAGTGAAACAAACAGTAAACATACAGTATAATGTAATCTTACAGATTACATTGCTGTATGTAAATATTTCACATCCCCTTTGTCCCTAGTGGTCTGCCCAGTGTTCTGCATGCAGTTTTATGTAATAAAAACTGTTCTTTATGCCTGGAAACTGGAGATTGTCCATAGCAACCAAAACTGTCCCTTTACATCAAAAATGGTTTTAGACCAGCTAGAAAACAGCGATAATAAATTGAAATCACTCGCAGAATTGAGCGATAGCGATTTGTGGGGAGATCCGTCATCAAATACTGAAAAGTAATGACAGTGACAATTCTGCAACTGAGCACATTTCAGTGTTTTTGATTTGATTACATTATTGAATAATTTTTATTATGGTTATATTATTATTTGGTACAATTATTTATAATTATTTATTATATTATAATTTATGATTTCATTTTTCAAACTTTATTAAAGCCGGGATGTCTGCTAGACTCTGGTTTGGACAGATTTAAGTGAGTTATTCCTAAGAATTGCAGGACTACAATATAAAACGCCAAATTTTCATGCAAAATAATGGTACCGCTTTTAGCACCTAAAATCCGAAATAATCGTACCGCCAGGGAGGTTAAAGACAATGGATAGATCCTCTGTAAGGACTGTATTTGCTGGCTGTGCACCATTAGTTAGATTTCCCCTCATTGCCTGTCCTGGTGACACCTAGGCCGCAAGAACTATATATTTCTTTTAAATATTATTTTATTCCCAGTGTATTCTCCACAAAAATGCATGTAGAATCTAAAGCACTGGTGATGCAGGAACCCAGATAACATGTATGTCTTTGAGTAGTGTGTCAGTAGTCATCATTTACCCATGTAAATATTGGCACCCAGAATATGTTGCATTGTCAGTTCACTGCTGGAATAATTTGGCGTTATGGGCTCAGTTGCATTGTGTATAGTAAGACTGAGAGCCCCAATACCAGTGAGAAAACTAAATGTAATTTGTTAAAATGTAACAGTGACATTGCACATATTGATCATGCATGCCACATTAAACTTATTAGTTCAAGATTGTTTAGAGGTGGTTAAAACGATTACCATCAGATAGCCCCAATGACCCAAATCTAAATACAGTTTTCACTGTTATTTTCTTTTTTTTGGAATTTGGAGAGCCATTTATTTCAATCCTTTTCATTAATATAGCTTGTTTATTTTGGATAATGATCCTCTCCTCTTTCAGAGTCTACACTTCAGTGCTGGGCAGTACTTTTTACAGTTGAGATTTTTCCAGCAGCCATTGTAGCCAAACCAATCCAGCACAGCTGTCAACGCTGTCTGCAGTATTCTAGGCTTGGCCCAGGGACAAAACTACAGCAGTGATAGCACCCCTGACCCTTCCAACCTGTCCTTCTAACACAAAGCAGGATGAGGATGCGTGAAATTTGGGTTCCAATGTGGCTTCACTCATGAGATGCAGACCTAGACATTGCAAAATCTAGCGTCTATTCTTGTCCCCTACGTCCATAAAACTGTTACTTGCTTTTCAGAATTTGTTCAGCAGAAGGATCATTTCCCTTGATCCCTTTGGTAGCATCATTGCAATCTTTTTAATATGTTAAATATATCTCTTTTTTTTCAGCCATGGAACGATAAAGACTGTATTAAAAGTTTTTTTTTTCTTTTAAATGTATATTTGAATGCTTATTTGAAAATGTATAAACTGTCAGAAACCATAAAATCAGACCGAGACAGAAGTACAGTTAAATCAAACTTGTTTAATAATAAAAATAAATAGAACAAACATTGTCAAAACATAGCCAGAGTTCAGTAACTGGAACGGATAGTCAGACAAGCCAAACGTCAGGGAGCCGGAGATGAGTGTAGTAAAACAGCAAGCAGGATCTGGGGCCAGAAGGGATGTCAGCTAAGCAAGTCTTAACAGGAATGCAGGAGAGCGTCTCTGTGATGTTGACTAAGGCAAAGGCAGAGATCCTCTGGGCTGGACGGATTAAGTAGGCAGGACTGACAAGCAGGATATCATCAACAGCTGAGTAGCTGTGGAGAGATAGGAGCTGGCAATTAGCCAACAGCTGAGCAGCCAGCTCAGAGAAGGAAGGGCTCCTTTCAAATACTTTTACAAATCTTTATTTTTCAACTAGGCGATGGCAGATGAAGAAAGATCATGTAATCAGCCTTTAATTTTGGCATGCTAAAACTGCCATTGGATGACACCAGGAGCTCACACAATAGAGCATATCAAAACATATCTAAATATGATATATAGCCAATTAAAGATTAGCAAAATACACACACACACAGTAAAGCACTGGTGTAACACTCAGCGCTGAAACGCCCGATTATGAAAAATAGTGGGAGGACACATCAATAGCAACAATAAAAATATTTTGTAGAGGTAAAAATTGAATAAAACAAAAAAAAATTGTAAAAAAATCAATTGCGCAAAGTCCTGAAATGAACGAGTTATAGGGGGTGCAATCCTGAGTCTCTGAAACAAATGCTGCAAAGGGAGCGAGGCTGCTTCAGGCATGGGCTGGAGGACCCGATCACTATGGGGTAAAAGAAGGCAAAAAAGGAAGAGAAAAGTGCCAGGCAAATCCTAGTGCAGCATTACTTCATTTGATTAGAATACAAATGGTTGACAGTATAAGGTGCACTTACACAGTGCCAGTGAGGGTAGGTGCCCTCCAGATCCAGATTCATCAGCTGATGGAGGCTTGGTCATGCCTTTGAGGCGCATTCTGATTGGCCGGACACAATGGTGAGCGGATCGCCACTTTGATATCTCCAGAATACGCCTATGCAGAGTTGCACAGCCAGCGTCCTCCTGGGGTTCCTCTGACACGGCACTCGTGGACTCTTCTATAGGGACACCCTGGCAGCTCTTCTGTAATGCTGGATCTGGTGGGCACCTACCCTCACTGGCACTGTGTAAGTGCACCTTATACTGTCAACAATATGTATTTTATTCAAATTAGATAATGCTGCACTAGGATTTGCCTGGCGCTTCTCTTCCATTTTGCATAACCAATTAAAGAAACTTCTGAGAACAGAAATATCAGAGCTGTCCTTGTTGACTTGGTCCTCATCATAGTATTACTACCAAGTGAGCCAATCTGAAACAAGTATGCAGTCAGTGAAGTGTGAATTTCTGTACTGTGCACTTGTCATAGGTCAGTGACTGACAACCCTGAAGCTCACACTTTAACCACTTACCAACCGGCTCACGACGATATACGTCAGCAGAATGGCTCTGCTGGTCGATACTCCATATGGGTACGTTGTACCCTTTAAGAGCCGCCATGTGGCGCGCATGCTGCATGACGGGGTACCCGATGCTTCCCGAGATTGTGGGCACGAGCGCCAGTACAAATTCCTGTTCTGTCAGTGGAGAGGAGACATAACGTTAGTTCCTACTAAGTAGGACCAATGATATGTCTCCTCCCCCAGTCAGTCCTATCACCATACGGTTAGAAACAATAACTAGGGGACACATTGAATCCCTTGATCGCCCCCTCGTATTAACCCCTTCCCTGCTAGTGACATTTACACAGTAATCAGTGCATTTTTATAACACTGATTACTGTATAATTGTCAATGGTTCCAAAAATGTATCCAAAGTGTCCGATCTATCTGTTGCAGTACCGCTAAAAATCACAGATCATCGCCATTACTATGAAAAAAAAAAAAAAAAAAATGCCATAAATCTCTCTCATAGTTTGAAGAGGCTATAACTTTTGCACAAACTAATCAATATATGCTTATTTTGTATGTGATTTTTTTTTACCAAAAATATGTAGAAGAATATATTGGCCTAAATGGATTAATTTGTTTTTTAAAAACATTTTTGGGGATATTAATTATAGCAAAAAGTAAAAAAATATATTTTTTTTTCCCCAAACTGACGCTTTTTTGCTTATAGCGCAAAAAAACAAAAAATGCAGAGGTGATCAAATACTACCAAAAGAAAGCTCTATTTGTTGGGAAAAAACAAAACAAAGCAAATTTAATCTGGGTACAGCATTGCATGACTGAAATTGTCAGTTAAAGCAACTAAGTGCCAAATTGTAAAAAGTGCTCTGATCAGGAAGGGGGGTAAAATCTTCCAGGGCTGAAGTGGTTAAAAACGACATCAGAAGTGGCATCTCCCATGTTTTTGTCATCATAATTTCCCTTATTATAATAGTCAATAGCATTTTTTGATGGACTGACAGAACATATAATTGTTCATGAGGATGCCAACAGGCAATATTAGGATACTTTGAATGTTAATTAGTCCGGTCAAGGTTACCATGAAAAGGGACGTGGTCCTTTCAAGCTAACAAGTACAGTAAATAATTTATGGCTAACCATTAAATTCTGTGGTTGTGGCTTTATATTTAAATATATAGTGCCTAAGTTCAAATTAACTTCAGAAACAGCACATGATGTGACAACAACCAACTGAGGTCATATTTCATAGAATAGTATTCTTCCATAGAATGGATTTAACATGGTGGAAAAGAGTTACTTTTAACTAGAAAAGTATATTTTCCAATATTTCTGGATATTTTTAGTACCTGTATGACCCAGATCCTCAGATTCTTGTACTCTCACATCTAATGTCTGTAAAGAACATATTACTCATTAACACGCACACACATTAATGTGAATCTTGATTGTGATGTTATCTTTACATTTTATTTTTTTTAAAACTTCTAGGTCATATATTATTAAGCATTATATGTAAAGGTAATTTTAAAGCAGACAGTATGAAATCACATGGCATAAAAACTATAAAATGTACTAAATTATAAGCCATCAACTACAGGTTAATTTCTGGCCACTGTAGTGCTCTAGGGTTAAAACCTACTATCAGAGATAATGCTAGGTTTCCAAAAGAGCTAGGGAACCCCTGTGATAAAAAAAAAAAAAAAAAAAAAAAAAAAAAAAGAAGTCCACAGTACTCAATGGGTAGGGACAAAATATGGGTGTGGCTAAATTTAGCCTGAGTTAAACATACATGGGCTAGCACAAAGGAATATTAATAATAAGGAGACATAGAACATCAGATAATTTTCACAAATATTTATTATGGCAATTTAAACAATGGCCATGGTGTTATCCAAGGGGTAACTTGATAATAACTCAAATTTAAATGAAATATGAAGCCATCCTGGCTAAAATACATTATTCAAAAATTACATGGTGTCCATTAAGACAATGCTGGATGACTTTTGCCCCCCTGAACACCACCATGACTTCTGAGAACAATAGGGAGGGTGGGTGGGTGTCGCTCACAGTCCGGTCCAAATGGTCAGTGAATAACGGTCCTCAGCTCCCTCCACGTGGGCTTTACACCCAATTGAGTCCAATCCACTGCTGACCAATCCCATGGCTGTTGCTGACCAGGGATACCTCCGCTGCAACCAATGGGAACCTGTAAATAAAGAACAGGGAGAAGAGACCTGCAGGCCCCTTTGAGCTATCCCGAGAGGACCCAGCATATTGCTATGATGTTTCATGGGCTAGCACAAAGGGATATTAGTAATAAGTAGACATAGATCAGATAATTTTCACATATTTATTTTGGCAATTTAAACATCGGCCATAGTGTTATCCAAGGGGTAACCTGATAATAACTCACAACTAATTTAAATGAAATATGAAGCCATGCTGGCTAAAATACCTAAAAAATTACATGGTGTCCAAAGATAATGCTGGACGACTACTCCCCACCGGCTGAAGCCAGAAGAGAAGCTATAGGCTATGCCCCCCCCCCAACACCGTGGCTGCGATCAAATTTTGTACGCCCATATTAAAAATGTCCAGGCCAATTGCGGATAAATGCACCAAATCACTGCAAAATAAATCAGGAACAAAACCTTCTAATTCAGCATGCCGTAACGATACTCCACCATACAAAACACCTTTTTTATCCGTGTGCACTAGAACTCCATCGTTCATTAAGACATCCTTCCAAACCACTACGGAAACTATTACTGGGAATAATTCCTGGACGACAAGATTCTGCAGAATGTCCTGCTGCAACCAATCCGAGTGCCACTCAGCAGCGTACCAAATGGCCGTCCATAAAGGCTCCAAAGCCCGAGGAGCCAGCAGCATCTGTGAAGAAATTCAACTGATAGGCATTAGCGAATTCCTGTTGCCATATGGTTGAACCATTAAAATGACATAAAAGGGCATCCAAAATTTTCAGGTCTTCCTTCATGCTCTTGGAGATACAAAATGTGAGAATATGGACTCTTAAGACCCCTGGTTGCCAAAGCAAACCTCCAGGAAAATATCCTAGCTATTGGAATGGCCCTGGCTGTGAAAGCAAATAGACCCAATAGATATTGGGTTTCCTTCAGTAACACCTTTCTTTTCAACAGAAAGACTGAGATCATTGATCTCATCTTTTGCAATTTGTTTATGGGCAATCTGAACTCAAAGATGAGGAGTCGATTGTAATCCCCAAAAATTCGATAGTGATGGAAGGGAAAATTGTTTTCTTGTGTATGTAGAATCCCAAAGTATTCACATATGCTAAAAAATAGTTGAAAGGATTCGGGACAAGCAGAGGAGCCTGCAGGGCCAACAAATAAAAAGCCATCCAAATAATGTGAAAAACCCCCGAAAGGATAGGATACTGACAAAACCCAATGCAAAAACGTAGAAAAAGCTTAAAAATAAAAACATGACAAGAAAACCCCATGGGCATACATTTTTTTTAAAAATAAAATTGGTCCTGGAATTGAAAACCTAGTGAATCAAAACCCTGTGGGTGAACTGGAAGCAAATGGAAGGCAGATTTGACGTCCACTTTAGCCAACAATGCACCACATCCATGCTGCCTTACAATAACAAGAGCTTAATCGAAGGAAGAATAGAACAGTGGGGCTTCGACATCAGAAACTTCATCATTAAGTGAGGAGTCCGTAAGGTAGGAAAGCTGATGTATCAATCGAAAACTGCCTCACTCTATCTTAGCAGCGATACCCAAAGGAGAGAGCCTCAAATTTGAAAACGGAGGGAGAGAAAAAGGGCCAGCTATGCTACCTTAAATCATTTCTTTGGAGATTTTTTTCTTTAACCACAGCTGAATGTATATAAGCAGATTTTACATTGACCATGTTACAGCCTATCCCATTAACAGAAGGAACCAAAAACCCATCTCTGAAACCATTAATTAGCAGAACTGCCATCCTGCAATCGGGATAGCAATCTAACCAGGGAAGCATTCTTGTTAGGCTCACTGGGGTCAAGGCTTTTCCCAGTAGCATCCCTGTGAAGTGATAGTGAAGAGGTTGCTGCAGATCTAAAAAGCACCTGCTGGCAGAATTTGTTCCCATTACAGCATGAGCATTCGTGCCCATACCTGCAGCTAGAGAGAAACTTGCATTGCCCTTCATTGAAGGTTGCGGATTAGACACGACCCTCAAGGTGAATTGAAGCTTTTGCGGCAACATGAGATTTAACCATAAGCCTACGTCCTTAGATCCCCAATGCAGAGGGGTGAACTGTAAAATTCTCGTCATAAGTGTACCAGGCAGTACCACCGACATGACGAAAGGCTTAAGCAATTATGTCTAAATGCTGGAATAAACCCGAGCATTTCTCAGGGAAGCATTCTCCCATGACTGCCGCATAAATGCAAAAAGCCTGTAACCAGTTCTGGAAAGTTTTGGGAATGGCTCTGCTCCTATCCGCTTCTGTACTTTCCCCTGCCTGCTTGTCAGATTTAGACAGAAATTCCTTTGAAGCAGGCAATGACAATATGTTGATTAATTTACCACTCAAGATTTTTTGCTTTGACCTTTCAGCTAAGTGAAATCCCAAAGTCAATATTTCACATGGCCTCTTTAAAAGAAGATTCGCCAATCATAGCACCAGAGGACCTCAAAAGGCAAGGAGGGTTTACCTGACATTGGAATGTTAAGGGGTACTTTAGAGTGGAGTAAAACTCCATTATTTACAATTTTCTCCTTCATAATAGACTTTAAACCTTGTCACACAGCACCAATATCTGACAGAAGAATTAAAATTTACATTTGCACTATTAGAATGTGCCCCTCTAACATTAGTGTCACTGCTAGCAATGCTCAATGCACCAGTGTCCTGTGCTCCTTCAAACTCATTAGCACTAGCACCAATTGACTGTGCCCCCTTTAAACTGCTGTAGTGCATTAGACAATAATGTAACCAAGATCGACAATTCATAGACATTAGTAGCAAAACAGGTCTCACCGCCAGGATTAGAAGCTGAATGCTCACTGCTGGCCACCACAGGGAAAAGCAGAGTAGCGCTGCTCTGCCTCATCTGAGGTGCACTCTTTTGTCCAGTACTGCCAGCTCCCTCCCCGCCTCTCGGCTGCGGAGAAGTATTTGGCTTTTGGCGTTTCTTTTTCCTTACTGGCTGTTGGCGCGTCCCGCTCCTGCCTCCTCCTCTGCATTAGGGGGGTGTGATGGCCACCCCGAAGGGAGGAACTGAGCCGTGCCTCTCCTCCAGAGGACTTAGTAGCCACTCTTCACCTTTCTCTAGTAGGCGGCATAGGAGGCTTTCCCTTCTGCCTGGAGAACGGCGATTCATCCTACACAGATGTGAGCTCGTACAGATGGAGCGGGCATTCCAAAGGGCGCATGAGACTGGGGCGATGGTTTTAGGAAGCAGGTGGATAGAAATTAAACTGAATGGATTGCGGCTGTTGCCAGAGGAGGAGGGGTGCTGGATATGTGGTTTGCAGTTAGAAAATGGAGGGCCAGGATTTGGAGAAGGGTCCTCAGAGATTATGAGAAGAAGGTAAGATGGGAGTAGAAGGTGTATGAGCGCACATATCTCCCTGCGCTGGTATTTAGGTCAGCATGTGGGTTCAGTATTTGCAGCAGGTGATGGATGAAGTAGTAGGAAGAGGGTAGAATTGAGGTGGCGGTTGGTGGGCTTTTCTTCTGAGGGGGTGGGAAACAACCAGCACTACCCCCACCCCCTCCGGGCAGCATGGCACTGATGCACCCCCCCAAACCAGAGGCGGTGCCAGGTCCACGGCGCTCTCAACCAGCACCCCCCTCTCCGGAGGTCCGACAGGCTGTGTCCTCTGGGCAGCAGCAGGTCTGGCTCCAGCGTGTCTTTGCTTCCACAGCACTAGGCAGCCTGGCTCTTTGGCCAATCGGGAAACCACGCTCACTGACCTGCCTCCTAATTGGCGGGGAGTAACTGTAGTGTGATAATAGCAAAAATGTGTTCGCTATGGTCACACAATTGGGTGGGATTGGGTCACTCTCTCTGAAGCCTAAACCACACCTCTGCCCAGTATTTCAATCCTTCACGGCGTAGTGCGTTACCTATTGTTTTCTTGGTGACTATGGTCCCAGCTGCCTTGAGATCATTGACAAGATTCTCCCTTGTAGTTCTGGGCTGATTCCTCACCGTTCTCACGATCGTTGAAACTTCATAAGGTGAGATCTTGCATGGAGTCTTTGACTGAGGAAAATTATTTTGTGTTTCTTCCATTTGAGAATAAATTGCACCATTACCCTCTCACCGAGTTGCCTGGCGATGGCCTTGTAGCCCATTCCAGCCTTATGTAGGTCTACAATCTTGTCCACAACATCCTTGGACAGCTATTTTTTTTTTCTTGGCCATGGTGTAGAGATTGGAATCCGACTGATTGTTTCTGTCTGTGGACAGGTGTCTTTTATACCGGTAGCAAGCTGAGATTAGGAGCACTCCCTTTAAGAGAGTGCTCCTAAGCTCAGCTAGTTACCTATATATAGAAGACACCTGGGAGCCAGAAAATGTGCTAATTGATCGGGGATCAAATACTTATTTCAATAAATTTAAACCTTTTTTGAAATGAATTTTTCTGGATTTTTTTGGTTATTCTGTCTCTCACTGTTAAAATAAACCTGCCATTAGAATTATAGACTGATCATTTGTCAGTGGGCAAATATACAAAATCAGAAGGGGATCAAATACTTTTTCCCCTCACTGTATGTACAGTGCAGCTTCCCCCATGATTCTATATCGGCAGTAACAAGGCCATTTTAAGGAGCCAAGAAGCCAGGCGCATTTCAGTTTGCTATGCTATTCAGGTAGGCCATTATTATTCTCTGTGTATTGATCTTAATGTCCAAACATTACTGAAATAATAGGATTTTTATAACAGCTTACCTGTAAAAATCCTTTTCTTGGAATACATCATGGGACACAGAGCCTTAATAAAACTTAATGGGTATATAAGCACCTTCAGGTGATGGACACTGGTATACCCAATCCAGGAAGTTCACTCCCTACACAACCCCTCCTCCTTCCAGGAGCACATCAGTTTTTGTAGTGAAGCAATATACTTAAACCCCAAAAAGAGGGGAGGGACCTCTGTGTCCCATGATGTACTCCAAAAAAAGGATTTTACAGGTAAGCTATTCTAAAAATCCTATTTTCTTTATCATACATCATAGGACACAAAGCCTTAAGTAATTACTTAATGGGACATCCCATAGCAATGCTACTTGAGGGGAGGGAGACAACCTGCATGGGTTACCCCAGACATGAGGACCTATACTGCTGCCTGCAGCACACTGCGCCCAAAGGCAATATCCTTATACCTCCTTACATTCACCTAATAAAATTTGGTGAATGTATGCACTGAAGACCAAGTTGCGACCTTACAGATCTGAGCCATGGATGCACTGCCCAAGAAGTACTAACCACTCTGGTAGCATGTGCTTTGACTTGAAAAGGGGGAATCTTATCCCTTAAATTATAATAAATAAATATATATTATATATTAAACTATATATATATATATATATATATATATATATATATATATATATATATATATATTAAACTATAAATTATAACTTGCCAAATCCACTTTTGATGTTGCCTGTCCTTTCTTAGGACCCTCTGGTAGAATAAATAAGACATCGGTCTTTCTAATCGGAGCAGTTGTCTTTAAATACATTTTCACTGCTCTCACCACATCAAGACAATGCAGCGACTTCTCTTCCCTGGAACATGGTTTTGGAAAAAACCGATGGCAGGACAAAATCTTGGTTCAGGTGAAAACCTGAGACCACTTTTGGCAAAAAGTCTGGACGAGGGCATAACACCACACTGTCCTCATGAATAATCAAGTATGACTCTTTACATGAAAGAGCAGGCAATTCCAAAACCCTCCGTGCTGAGGATATAGCAACCAAGAAGACCAGTTTCCTTGTCAGAAGAACTAAGGGAATATGCTATATTGGTTTAAATGGCTGTTTTTGTAACATTGACAAAACTAAGTTCAATTCCCAAGGGTTCAAAGGAGATTTTACTAGCGGATTAAGCCACATCACCCCCTTGCATAAAACACCGGACTAAAGCATGTGTAGCAAGCGGTATTTGAAATAAGACCAATAAAGCTGAGACTTGGCCTTTAATAGTACTCAAGGACAACTTCATCTCTACCCCCTAACAACCCTTGGATTCACACCAGGAAACATAAGCCCCCCAGACCCTATAATATATAGTTCTGGAAGCTGGCTTCCTTGCATTAATCAGGGTAGAGACAACTGACCTGGAAAACCCACATTTTTTTCAGAATGTGGGTTTCAATAGCCAAGCCGTTTAGAGGTCGTAAGGTAGGATGGAATAGCGGTCCCTGTCAGAGTAAGTCTGGCAGTAGTGAGAGGGACCATGGACCCTCCACTGCCCTCTTTACAATTTCTGCATACCATGACCTCATGGGCCATGCTGGTGCTACCAGAATTACCGGGTTTCTTTCCAGTTTGATCCTACAAAGAAGTTGAGGCAGCAATTGAATAGGGGGAGAACTGATCCCACGGGGTCCCCCAACGCATCTGATCCACATGCGAGTGGATCCCTTGCCTTGGACATGAAGTTGACAAACTTTATGTTGAAACTGGACGCTAGAAGATCTATGTCCGGAGTCCCTCATCTTTGGCAAACAGCCCGAAAATTGTCGGGGTGAAGAGACCATTACCCTGGGAATAACTGTTGGTGACTCAAGTAGTCCGCCTGCTCTACTCCCAGAATGAAGACTGCAGATAGGCATGGAACATTCCTTTCTGCCCAAGTTAAAATATGGCTCACCTCTCTCTGCGCTGAGACACTCTTGGTGCTCCCTTGGCGATTGAGATAGGCCACAGCTGTGGCATTGTCAGATTGGATCCTGAAAGGACAATCCTGTAACCTGGAAGTCCAGGCCTTTAGAGACAGACACACTGCCCAAATCTCTAGGATATTGATGAGCAAGGTTCTTTCGGCTCTTGACTACTGTCCCTGGACAGTAGAGGTCGACCGATATATCGGCCGATATTTGCCGTTTTTTAAATAATCGGCATCGGCCGATTGTGCTGATAAAAAGCCGATTTAGCACTACAGCGGGACTTTGAAATGACTTCTGTATAGAAGTCAGTGTGAGTTGCCTGAGTCGTCATAGCAACACTTTCCTCCTCTCTGGGCAGACTGCCAAGAAAAGAACTAAATGATACAATGTTTACACTTGAATGAATGAAGTCATCTCTGTGTGTAGAAGTTCTCAGTTTAACCATTTAAAGACTAAATCTTTTCTGACACTTGTTGCTTACAAGTAAAAATCCAGTATTTTCTGCCAGAAAATCACTTAGTCCCCCCAAAAATTATATATATTTTTTTTAGCAGAGATCCTAGGGAATAAAATAGCGGTTGTTGCAATATTTTATGTCACACGGCATTTGCACAGAGGTCTTTCAAATGCATTTTTTTGGGAAAAAAATACACTATTTAAAAATAAAATAAAAACAGTAAAGTTAGCCCATTTTTTTTTTTCGTCCAAAAGTTTTGACTACCTGTTTTTATTTAATACATAGGTTTTTTTTTTTTTTTTTTTATCTAAATCATACATACAAGTAAACTGATTGGAGGTTTGTTTTGTTTAATAAATGTTTAAATGTAAGAAATTTTCTGTATCACTTATGAAGACTGCTTTCACACTGGAGCGTTGATGGTAAAACGCAAGTTTTAGCGGCTCTTTACCATCATTTTAGCGGTGCTATTTGGCTGCTAGTGGGGCACATATAACCCAGCTAGCGGCCAAGGAAGAGGTTAAATGCGCCCATGAAGCACTGCTGCCAAATCGCATTGCATGCGCTTCGGCAGTGGTGCCCATTCATATCAATGGGCAGGAGTGGTGGAGGAGTGGTATACACCACTCCAAACGTGCTGCTTGCAGGACTTTTTTTAAAGATCCTGCCAGCGCATCGCCTCAGTGTGAAAGCACTCTGTCTTTCACACAGACTGCAGGGGAGCCATTTTGCAGGCACTTTACAGGCGCTATTTTTAGCCCAAAAGCGCCTGAAAAACGCCCCAATGGGAAAGGTGTGTTAGATCAAGGGGGATTAAAAAAAAATAAAAATAAAAAAGGAAAAAAATAAATAAATAAAATCAAATCGGCCTAACATATCGGCCCAAAAAAAATCGGCATCATATATCGGCTATCGGCCGCCATGATTTCTAAATATCGGCATCGGCCAGAGAAAAACTCATATCGGTCGACCTCTACTGGACAGTTGTCTTTTCTAGTACTGCTCCCCAGTCTAAAAGGCTGGCATCTGTCGTTACCACTTTCCAGATAACTGGTGTAAAGGATTTTCCTTTCAGCAGATTCTGGGTTAGTAACCACCAACTGATCCTTTGGGACACTCTCTGGAACAGCCGTATTGGCAAGTCTAAAGCTTGAATTGTTTTGTTACAAGTAGACAGGATACTGTTTTGCAACAGTCTTGAATGGAAATGGGCATAAGGAACAGCTTTGAATGAAGCCACCATCTTTCCTAGCAACCTCATGCAAAGGCAAATGGAGGGATCGCCTTTGGACCTGACCATCCACACCATCTCTCTTATGGAGTTAATCTTTGCCTAAGGCAAGAACACCTTTTTCTGAGCTGTGTCTATGATCAGACCCAAGTACTCCAGCCTTTTTAGCGGTATTAAGGAAGATTTCTCTAGGTTGAGAATCCACTCCAAACTTTGCAGGTAATTGGTTGTACTTTGAACGCTTTGCTCCAAACGAGCCACCGACTGATCTATTAGCAATAGCTCATCTAAGTACACCAAGACTGTTATGGCTTGTGCCCTTAACCTGGCTAGAGGTGAGGCCAGGACTTTTGTAAACACCCGGGTGCTGTAACTAGCCCAAAGGGCAGGGCTATAAACTTGAAATGCTGCTGTCTACCTCGAACCGCAGAAACCTTTGGTAAGCGGGGGAATATAGGAACATGCAAATATGCATCGCTGATGTCGATAGACGCTAGAAGTTCTCCTCCTAATAGGATAGAAACTACTGACCTGATCGCCTCCATGTGAAAGGAGCAGATCTTCAGGAACGGATTTCGATTTTTTAGATCTAGAATGGGTCTGACATCTCCATTTGGTTTTGGAACCATAAAAAGGTTTGAATAATTTTGTGGGGATCTGTATGATCACCCCGAGATATTAATCAGTCTAGTGCCCAAAACAGAGATGGTCTTTTCTCTGGATTTTTGGGAATGTTTGACCTCAGGAAACGAGATGGTGGAAAGTCCCGAAATTCCAGCTTTTACCCCAGAGTTGCTGTGGAAAATACCCATCTGTCCTGAATTTCCCCTTGCCAGACTTCTGAAATCTGCAGAAGTCTTCCACCCACCCTGGGGAGGGGGTGCCTCTTCATGATGAGGCTTTAGGATTCTGCTTGCAGGTTTCTGGCCCCAGGACTTCTTTTGAGTCTGGGCCTGACCATGAGGTCTTCCTCTAGAGTCTGACGGTGGAGGCCGTCGCCACTGCCTAGAGGCGGAAGCTCCTGGCGCAGGAGAAAGAGTCAGTTTAAATCGATGGTGTTTATACTTTCTTTTGAATGGCAAGAGTACTTTTCCCACTAGAAATTGTTTGGATGTATTTGACCAAATAGCCAATCCTCATGAAAAGGCAACCCTGTCGGGAGCTTTTTACATGGTGCTTCAGCTGACCAATGTTTTTAGCCACAGGATTCTATGCATATGTACGAGCATAAGCGTACGGCGGGGCATCTGGTAAATAGAATCTTTAATGGCATGTATGGCAAATCATAATGCTTTTGGTAGTACGGCCAATTCCAGGGCTTGTTGTGCAGGAACCTCTTTAAGGGCCTGTCTAAATTGGTCCAGTCTAGTGCTAGGAAAAAAAAAGAAAGTCTTCCTGTATCAGAAATGCCACTTGCCACACTTCCACGCCCCATAGCTCCTGTGTCCCATGTGCAGCCTCCTTGCTCCTCCTCGTTAGCCGAGGAGAGACTGCTCCAGCTGTATTTTTATTATGCTGCTTGCCTGCCCTGCATCCTCATGGACGTTGCACGGCGCTGCATCTAGGCCCCGCCCTCTCTTTTGTTTTGACAAAGCTCCTGCCTGGGCAGCTTTCAACCCAACACAAGGGGGGGAGGCAGAGCCCCCGACACCAGCCAGCGTAAGGACACAACAGATGGAACAAAATCCGGGACCTCTTCACACCCCGAAGGGGAGGGCATTACAAGGGTTCAACAGTTGGCGTTTCCCTAACCCTTTGTCCCTTCAGGGAGAGAAAAATCATTTTTCCAGATTTTACCTGAGCGAAATCCCCCTGCGCAAGCTGCTGCAGCCACACACACACAGACTGACACTGAGCTTTACAGTGAAGACAACAGATTAAGGTACAAGCATATACTCCCTCTAGTGGAGAATAAAGGCATGACCTTTTTTTCCCTTAAAGAAGAAAGCATAGGTGGACTCTTTAGTTCCCAAGTTTCTTCCCTTACCTTATCCCCTCTGCAGGATTTGCTAAAATAATAGACAATCCAACCTTCACCCATCATGGTGGGCTGCGTTTAGCAAACCTTCAAGGACCGGGTCCCTTTATATCCGGGTTCCACTCCCTTGGACCTGTAAAAAGCACCCCACCAGGAAAGCTTTAGGTAATGTAGCATGACCAAAGCCCTGGCTCCTGGGGTCCAGGCTACAAAGAGACGTTACAGGCAAAACCTAGTGCTTCGGATATGAGGCCCAGGTACCATCCACTTTTGCCTCAGTGGCACTTTGGATGGATCTGGTCTATGGAGGCTATTTAAATCCAGCATGGAACTTCACTCGTGACCAACACCTTAGACACTGGCGAAAAAACTGATATGCTCATGGAAGGAGGAGGGGTTGTGTAGGGAGTGAACTTCCTATGCTTATATACCCATTAAGTTATAACTTAAGGCTCTGTGTCCCATGATGTACAATAAAGAAATACCTATTATATACCTTTTATTTTGGGAGAAGGTACTTTTAAGAGAAACAGCGAGGCTGTTGTTTCTAAATTGTGAAAATTTGTTTGCCATATTTCCCTTATTTCTCAACTGTCTGCTTCTAGCTCAGAACAAATATAAATAAGGACTTCTAATTCTAATCTGCTCCTATATCAGTGCTACAGCAGTTATTAAAGCTGTTGGATCAACATGACAGTTTGTTAATTGATATTTTAAAAAGGAAGCAAGCAAATGGCTAATCCTGTAAAAAAAAAAAAAAAAAAAAAATTTATATATATATATAAATATAAAGGTTTTCTTTAAAGCCTAAATCAATTGTAAAAAAATGGTATTTAACCACTTGAGCTCCCCCTTAATGACCAGTCTATTTTTTGCCATTTAGCACTGCGCTACTTTAACTGGTAATTGCTGAGTCATGCTACGCTGTACCCAAACAAAATTTATATAATTTTAACACAAATAAAGCTTTCTTCTGGTGGTATTTGATCTCCACAGGGTTTTATTTTATAAACTTAAAAAGTCCAAATATTTTGAAAAAAATATTCTTTACTTTCTGCAAAAAAAATAAAAATAATCAACTTTCTTCACAAATTTGTAAATCTGTATTCTGTTACATCTTTGGTTAACAAAAAAAACTATCAATAAGTGTATATTGATTGGTTTGCGTGAAGGTTATAGAGTCTACAAATTATGATATATATACTGGAATTTATACTAGTATGGCAGCGATTGTTGACTTCTAGTGGGACCGTGATAGTGCGGCAGGCACTCTGACACCAACGTACACTTGGTGGAGGGGGGACGACTAACTGCCAATGACATCACCAGCGACACTAATACAGTGATCGGTGCCAATACTATATATTGTCACTGTGTGAAACTAGCTGGGAAAGGGTCAACATCCAGGGTCAATGATAGAGTTAACTATGCGCCAAACACATGTAATGTGTGCTTTGCAGAGAGAAAAAAATAAATAAAAAATAGCCACATCACTGCTCCATGTACAGAGCCCTGTGCTTTTGGTAAATATAGTGCTCTGTACTGTGATTCGCCAAGCCGATCAGCGGGTCCCACTCCTGACTTGTGCTGTAGCGAATCACCGCACAGATGGGGCAGTGAGCACACGCAGAAATGCCAGATTACGTACATGTAGGTGATCTGGAGCAGAACAGCCACCCCCTCTTCGTATATATGTGCATGGAGCGGTCTGCAAGAGGTTAAATAAAAGAAATTGCAAAACAATACTTTTATCACAATCCCAAAAATATAGGAGTGAGGAATAACAAAAATATGAGGGCTGCCATTGCGGTCTTCCTGAAAATATAAGTTACCGGGCTATATCCAACTTGTGTTTTTTCAGACTCATAACACGCTTGCTGTAAATGTGTCTGAAAAGTTTTAAAGGTCCTTATCTCTATACTTGTTCCAGGTCAGACTCAGCACTGAAAACAAAGCATCAGTATGACAGCTAGGGAACTAGCAATCCTAAAAGGTCAACAATGGCACCCCCCTTTGTTCTTTCATGACCAAGTCTCTTTATAAGAATTGCATTTAAAAAAAATTGATTTAAAAAAATTGAACCAGAGGAATGCTTAGCAGAGCTCAGAAAGCGTCTACAATGCCATTACAAATAATAATAAAAAAAAGTGTTCTTTAGGCTGGGTTCACACCACAGCGATGCGGGAACGCCGCAAATCCGCGGCGTTTTCCCGCATCGCATGACTCCCGCCGGCAGTTCACACTGCCCTATGCGAACGGCTGGGAGTGTCAATGAAATGTTAATGACACCCCCAGATCCGTCCGCATATCGCAGTGCGATCTGCAGACTCGCACAGGAATCGGATCGCATGGTGTGAACACCCATGCGATCCGATTCTGCTGCGGACCAAAAAAAGGGTCCCGTGCGAGTTTGCTGCGGGAGCGATGCGAATTCAGCCATACTATCTGTATGGCTGAACTCGCATCGCTACGGAGATCGGATGTGATTTGCACTGCAGTGCGGTGCGTATCACATCCGGATCTCCCCCCGCAGCAGTGTGAACCCGGCCTTAAAGCAGAACTTCAGGCAGTTACTTAAAAACAAACATCAGTCAATAATATTATATGTAATACATGGATTTTAAAATGCAAGTTCCCCCGAATTTGACTCTTGCAGTCCCTGTACAGCAGCAGCTACACAGAAAGGGACTAGTAGCCAATTAGTTGATTAGGTGTACTGCATTACACATGTGCTGACAGGTAATATGCTGATATGAGGAGAAAGAGTGAACAGATAGATGACTCTTTGCTGTGCGTTAACCATCCAATCACAGCTGGGGGCAGAGAGGTGACCCAGTGTGTATTCCTGATTCATAGTGGAGAAAAGTCAGGTCACCAACCAAGCTTGTACCATTTACAACATAACCTGGCTCATGTATATCAAAGCAGACTCTACATGCAAATCCCTAGGTCTGGTGAGAAATACAAAAATGTTGCTTACCATTAAGAGGGAAAGGTTGAGAAAAGTTTGTGCTTCTAGTAAATGCAGAACATTTGCAATTGATAGAGATTGCATATAGATGCCAGAGGACAGTGTGACGCGGTAGCTCCAGTTAGATTCTTGTTCAATTCAGTGACATAGGGCCAATCATACAAGAATGATCACACAAGTATCACACCTATAACATGACTGCATAATAATCAGAAAACACCTCTTTAATGCATTTCATTATTGTCATTGTTTTTTTATTACTGTTCAATGTCCGGAATGCATATAAAAATAAGTTTTAAAAACGCAATTAAGGAAAGTTCTAAAAATCTCAAACATAAAAGAGCACAGCGTTTAAATAGAAATCATAAATAAGAAGCTATTTGTTACACTTGCTAGTATATTCAAATGGAATTAAATTAGGCAAACTGCATATTATAACAATCTTGTAACTAAAAAGACGCAGTGTTATTTTAATCATGTTAACATGTAAAATACATGGATTGTTATGCTACACTACTGAATCTTACCAAAAAAGGTGTACTAAAATGTTAAAGGTGTCCAAAAGTCTTGGAAATGTACTAAGTGAAAGTGCACTGAGCAATTCTAAGCATATAACAGACCAACCCAAGCCCCAAAGTTTGCATCTGTAGACATTTACTATAATATATATATATATATATATATATATATATAATCTCGTTACATCAATATGTACACACACATGTATTTTGGTTTCTTCTTTAAATATTCGCCAACAGGTTCTCAAACAGCTTAAGACAGAGATGCACAACCATCTGTCAGAAGGTACCCCACAGGGTATCCAACAAAGTGTTTTGTAGATCCCTCAGATTTGGATATGCAATGCAGATGTATGTCTCCTTAGGATAATTGGGGGTTCCAGTTACAAAAGGTTGAGCATCACTGCTATAAAGCACTGTGGAGCAGTGTCACACAACTATATTCCTGAATTTATCAAAGAAAGGCCTTGAATGACACAGTGAACTCAACAAAACTCATTGAATACCTCCACTGTCAAGCTTTCAGGAATAAAGTGAGAACATAAATGCCAAGAGTACCTGGTAACAAACACAAGATAGCAGCACTAACATGAGGAAATCAGCAGTTTATTTACTCATTTGTAACAGATTTTGTGAGGACCCAACCTAAAACACAGTTTAGTCCAGTGAAAGTAGGTGAATAATAGCATTGTACACATCTTTAAAGCAGGTTAAATGCAGCAGACCATCTAAATAGCCTCTAATATGTGACCACTTGTTGGAAACGTCTTTGCTCATCAAAATATTACATATAAAAAAGGGGGACCCTCAATGTGGAGTTTTGAAAGGATTTTCAATACCGTAAGAAAACATCAGAAATTGTTCTGTATATCCAACACCTATAAGCTTGAGTTATGACATTTGCTATTAGAAGTTAATGCATTTTACCTGTACAGATTGAAACGTCAAACCCTTTCTTTTACAGTTATTCTGCGAACAACACATTCACAACATTTGGAAGTTTTATTTACATGTAGACATGGCAGACCCGTACCATATACAGATGGTATAAGGTCGTGATATAGGCAAGTTTCTAGTGGCAATCTGCTGGATGTCCCTTCTTTAAACCAACACGTACTGTGTAATACAATCAGATACATACCATATAAATCTAAAACCTTAAAATCTCTCCCATTTCAAGCAGTCAATCAAGACATTCAGGCTTAATAAAACAGCACAGTGATTTAAGAAGTACACTAACCTACAGCAATCTGTCATCTCAACTACAGTAAATAAACTGTGGTTTGGTGCCATAAGCTACTGTACTCTGCCCATAGTCACAAACGTGCCAGTTTTCACACATTGTTATACTTCAGTGATGTTCTAATGTTATGAATTTAGGCTTTACGCAACAAAAAGGAGAGGGGGAAGCACTTATTGTGGGGGGTGGGTCAAAAATCTAAGTTTGAATTAAAAGAATGCCACCCCCTTCCAAATGAGTACATATTGGATGGATACACATTCAGATAAGATCCCAAAATTGTAGGCCAGTGTGCTATACTCAAATTCTGCACAATATAGCTGTGGTGTATTTACAACCAAGCACCAACACAATATTTCACTACATAGTGACGCATACATGCATAGTCTAAAAACATTATAGTCAAGTTGTACATTTCACCGCATTTATACAAGACAATGTCTGGTGGAAAATATAAATGAGTAATATAGTAATTGTATATTATACACTGAACCTGAAACACCAACAATGTCTATATGGCTGTACTACCAGTCGTGTGCAATCATTGGGGACTGCTAAACTACTTGGTTTACATTTCGGGTTATCAGTACATGTAATCAACAAACACTGCTGGAAAGCAGAAAGCATTTACCCAGTTCCAAAGACCCGTTCATCTGAGAAGGAAAGTACATATACAACATTTTACAGTAAGAACCAAACTTTCTACATCATACAGCTTATTTGATGAGGAAAGGCACCGATAAACATAGATAATAATTGCCCAATCCTGACAATTTCAGCAGGATCAGGTGGCTATTTCAATCTTTTTGTGTGTCATCTAAAGCCAGCAGACATTCTCGGGTAAATGATCTCTGGAAAAGTCTACAGGCTGCACTGCATAGCTGTCCTTCCCTGATGCCAGGGCTGTCTGCTGGTGCCACACAAGGGTGCTTATCTATGAAGGTTTTATCCTGCAGATGTGTCTGACTGCCATACACTATCTTATCTATGTCTACGTTAACATTGGGTATTCCATTAGTACCAGCCTTCTGCAGACACTATGAAAGACGATTTCAGTATGTCACATAGGAAATACAGCTGCTGTATCAATTTAAAACAAAATGAACACATTTGGAAACACCAAGCAGTTTAGGAGATAACCTTCAACATTTAGTAGAATGGTTACTTTTGCTGAACTCCAGCTTAAAAAAATGGAAGAAATCTCTGTAATTTTTCTACAGTTTACAGTATGAAATTAGATGGAATGCACATTGGCCTAATCAGTAACATTCATTCCTTAAAGTAGGCAAACCCAACTATAAATGTGCCTACCAAAAATAAGCCTTTCCCAGGGAGTGCCATCTCTCACCTTCTATTTCAATTATTCAAAGCAACTAAATTAAGATCTTGTTCTGGTATGTTTCTGCCTAAAGCTATGGGCAGATACGCTGGAGAATTTTAGAGGAAAGTTTCAACTGTTCTTAATGCAAATTTTAAACATTGGCTACAAAATGTGTTCTAGCATGTTCATGCTGCCCATGCAACCAGTTGAATATTGTGTGTCTACAACAGAATATTGACCGTTATTGGCTGCCATAGGCAATATATTTAGCACTTTCATTTTTTGAGCAAATGTAGCTGAATATAATTATAAATTATATTTTAGAAGACTGACAGCCATCCTACTTCCAAGGCCAACATGCAGTCTCCCCAAATCCTAGAGACCATAACAGGGAACCAACATTTCAACATTTATGGTGCAAAAAAGCTGGCCCTGCACTTAAAAACATGAGACAACTCTAAGCTCAGTTACCAAGAACAGGATCACAACTTTTTGTCTCATTTGTTTCCCAAAAAAATGCTATTGCACTTAAAATAAATCATATTGATGGGTTAAATCATGGAGACCCATGAATAAAACATGTACAACACTGCAAATTAAACATACAACACTGCACTCAGTTTCCGTCATTTCTGCTAGGAGGGATACAAACTCATTTGCCAAATAAGCTAAGATACTGTGCGTTTCAACCGACCTGAACAATAATGATTAACATATAGAAAAAAAAATCCTAAAGCTTATATCTTTGTCATTTATGAAATGAGACATCTATGAGGAGTAAAACACTTAGGCCATATTGGTCACATACAAATAAGTAGTGGAAGCCATTTGTTGACCTGAAGCAAACAACTAGGAGAACATACATGACGAAAGTGAAAGACAAAAGTGAGCAAAATGAAAAATTGAACTTTTCTAGGGAACTGAAGTTCCAAGCATACAATGACTAGGAAATGGAAAGAATGGGCTGACTTCAATAAATAAATCCCTACCTGTGTCAGAGCAAAATATGTTTTGCTCATCACCAAGAGAAATGTATGAAAATAAGACAAAACCAACAGTAACAGCATCTGATAAAATATTTTACAAGTACAAGCCAGTGACCTTGTTCATTACAATTGCAAAAAGCAAAAGTAAGAATGAATCCATAGCAACCAATAATAACTCGCTTTGCCCAAACCTATATAGTACAATTTGGATTTTCATTAGTTGCTATTGGCACTGGATTGCTTTGCTACTTATGTACTGAGTAAGCCTAACGAATAATGTTCCCACTACCATAGGTACTGGGATCTACCATGCTGGAGTTTAATGACTGGATAAGAACCACTTGGTCATTTGTTCAAGTACACCAATCTGGTCACTTGTTTATTTTTGAAATAGCCGTTTCTTTTTCTATTAGTCATTAAAAAAGTTTTGACTTAAGTGAGGTGTGAAGAGTTTGATGGAAGACGGAGAAGCAGCATAAGTTATCATGAAGATGGAAGAAACTAGAAACTAACATGTTTTTTTTTTTTTTTTTTGATCTACAGTCCTAGTTGAAAGGCAGATTGTACATTCTATACAAGATTTATAAAAAAAAAAAAAAAAAAAAATGGGGGTATGGATGAAGTTTGGTTTAAATTTTTCAAAAAGGCACCTCAAGGCTAAAGGCTTTGTTTCTTGTTTTTTTTTTGTTTTTGTTTTTTTACAAATCTAGAATCCTTTTACTGGTCAAAATAAAAACAAACACACTTTTATTGCTGCTGTTCAAGTAGCAAAGAAAAAAACTTTCATGTATTTGAGTCCCATACATAAGATTCTCCCCCATGAAGCCAAGATCCACTGGTCATGTAACAGAAGCAGTATAACTGCAAAAAAGTTTCTTAATCCCGGAAATAGTTACTTTCTTCCATGTGCTTTCAAGTCTATTTAATTGAGAAAGACGTTCTAGGGTTAGGAGAACGTGATGATACTTTGAGCTCCAGCCAACGAAGTACCACTTCTTCAGGTTCTGCAGCTAGGAGCACTTAGGAATAGAATGTTAAGACACTCTGGTGATTTCCACGGACAAGCAGTATGGGTGGGAGATCTTTAGAAAGTGCCTCTATCCAAGCCATGTAAAGTGCACTGGACACTGCGCCTTTTCGTGCAACTGGAAGGCTCCTACAGGAAGCAAAATTAAACTATTTAAAACCAATATATTAGTCATATTATTCTATGGCAAAAAGACATTGTGTAGTGCATATAAGTGGACAATAATAAACTGACAGTCATAGGAGATGCTAGCTCAGTGCAGTTCACAGTCTATTGTTTGTGTCATAGTAACAAGGATGCACACAATCTAGGTAAGTAATTAGTTAACAACTCAACCAGTATAAAGAAAAAACAAAACTGCCACAGCACACTGATAGTCCCAATTTCCAATCTCGATATGTTGGACTGAAAAAAAGTTGTTCCAGCAAGCCAAATAGGTAATCATAACGAATGATCCAGGGATCCTGCAGCTTTCTTCAAAGAATCAGGCTGATACAATTGAAACTCAAAAACAAGAAAATAGTAGTGTGGAATCTCATTTAGAACCAAAGTAGCATTTATTAATACAATATAAGCACATTTATATTATTGTATTAATATAGAACAGAGACTGGAGATATGTAGCATCAACCAAACTGTATGCAGCAGTGTCAGATGTAGAGCTTGCCAAAAGGCTGAACGGTGGTGGTGGAAGCCCGAATTGGCAGACAGTATTGGTTAAACAGAGCGGGTCCTCTGTAGCCTCTTTTGGGATCGTGAACTGCTGCATTCAGCCTGGTAGATGCTACATCTAAATATGCATTTGTACTACATAGATGTTAATAAATCTAAAAGGAGACTGCACAATTAGACTGCAGCACATTTTGCCAGCCACAGAGCGTCTCAGGGGCTTATTTATAGCTGAGAGACAATACCACTCTTGGCTGAACGCTGTGGCTTATATTTTACTTTCCATTTGTTAAATACTGCACCAAGAGAGCACCATGATTGGAGGACAGTCACATGACTTTCACAGGTCATATGACTGGACTCTTCTTTCTTTCTTTTTTTTTTTCCTTGAACGCATTCCTTTAACTAGCACTCTGGGTGTTCTAGAGCACTGTAACAAGAGGAGTACGACGATGGCCTAACATGAAAAGTTTAGCATCCAGATGATGTGACCCCTTTTAAAATGTTTGCCTTACTGTAATGAACGTCCATATGAAAGGCTTGCAAATTTTTCTATCGAGTGTGGCTGACCAATAGCTTAAGTCAGAAAGTGTTTGGTACAATTACAACCCAACCTATTCATGCAGTACACTCAAGACAATTAAACGACTGTTTTACCCCATTATGACTAAGCTTCTTAACCATTTGAGTACCCAAGAATTTTTCTCCCTAAGTTCCAAAGCTTTGTTTTTTTAAGTGTCCCACACATTATAACTTAGAATTTGCAGTGCACCCTAACTTATTTGACATTATTTTTTCTGGGACAGATAAGGATTTATTTGGTAACCAATTTAGATGCATATACTTTTATTTCTGGCATTTATTGGAAATAAATAGTAAAGAAGAGCATCAGAAGCCAAAGAGCTGATCATTTCAGGAACAACTGCTGGTTCTGGCCTGAAACCCTTCTGGGACCCACTACTTCTAGGTGCTGTTTAAATTGGTAAAGGAATGAATAGCTGCTGTCTCAGTGTCGTTTTAAAATGGCACCTGGAACTCAAAACGATTCAAGATGTCAAAACAATTTTTTGAAAAAATGAATAAATATTAAATCCCGCGGTTAAGGCATAGACTGTGGTTGCTGCCTTGCCCCAATTCCACAGGTGGAGAATATAAATGAAATGTATAGAAAGAGGTATGGGTGGCGCTGCCCGATATTAGTATATAATAAGAGTGCTCATACTGTGCACTGCCCCTTTAAAAAACTGGCTATGTGATACACATGATAAATCAGAACATAAAATGTAAAGTGATTCTATAGATAAAACATACGCAAATTCATAAATGAAAAAAAGGTGTGGCAATAAATCACGTCTTAAATCCATCCAACATGGTTATTAAAATGCAAAGTGTCCCGTAAATGAAAATGCATATGTGCAAAGTGCACTATGAAGCAACGTGTAAAAATAAAATAAATAGTATAAAAAAAAAAAAAAAAAAAGCAAAGCCAAAAAGTAATAAGTGGGCACTGTTCCTTGTGTCCCAGTGTGTTATCCCTGTAGGGGTGCAATCATCTGATGAGTGAAGACCCAAAAGGGGGGAGCATGAGTGTTGTTCACCTATCCATCAGCTCGATATTGTTGCATGAATTTTAAAGCACAAGCCACTTTAGAGTCGGGACAGTTCATATGGACTATTATATGGCACAGTGTATTGCTGTTTTTTCATATTTAACTATGCACTTTAGTGTTGTAAGGTCACATATACCTTGTCATGTGGTTGTTTGCTTGGGGATATATGTGCAGATTTTCTAGCTCCTTGTATCTCTTAAAAAGGGACAATGTCCAACTTTTACTTTTTGACTTTGCTTCTTTTTTTATACTATTTTATTTTTACACGTTGCCTCATAGTGAACTTTGCACATATGAATTTTCATTTACAGGACACTTTGGATTTTATTGACCATTAATTTATGAATTTACATGTGCTATATCCAAAGAATCACTTTTACATTTGGTGTTCTGATTTATCAAGTTCATCACTTATCACATATTTTTAAAGGGGCATTTCACTCTTATTATATACTAATATCAGGCAGCACCATCCATATCTCTTTCTATTCATTTAATTTTAGAAAAATATTTAAGGTTCGTTAAACACCCGCAAGCCATGCTGATCGCAAGACTGCTGGTGTGTGCGAGGAGTAAACAATGCCAAAGCAGCAACCGCACATTTACGTAAGTGGCATTTCAATAAATTCTATTCCCACAGTGGCATTGTAATGTGGTAGTATGCACCGCAACCCCGCTGTATTGAAAAAATAAAGTACTGCTTACAGTAAATTTTTTCAGCACACATCATTGCAACCCAGTGGTGTGAACTGTCTAATACGCTGGGATTGTACTGGGCAAGGTTCTAAATTTGTATTTGTACAGTTTAGCCTTAAAAGGTGACACATCAATAAAATTAAACTTGCTTTGGAAAATTGCTGGAAAACTAAATACTATAAGTTAGCCATGCAGCACCAGAATTAGGGTAGCTTTAAACTTCATTTGGGGGTCATTTACCTGCTTAATAAAAAATGAAACCAAGAATTTTATAAACGAGTAATGTCACCTGTTCGTGGTGAACTGAATGGGTGTATTTTGTGAATTGTCAAGCCCCAAATCCGTGCCACCATTGAGCAACAAATGATATATGAGCAATAAGCTTCAAAAAATTTATTTTCTACCATCCTCTCTATCATCTAACACAGTCACCCGTAGTAATGCCTAGAGAATAACAGTCAAACAAATCATAAATTTTCACCAAGATACCTATAACGAGAAATTTGCTTGCAGGAAGTATTGTAAACTTACATGACAATGACGTTGGCTGTGCTTGAGTGCTCCTTCAACAACTCATTTAACCGGATCTGGCGATGTGTCTAGTGTAGAGAGAAAAAAGTTAGGATGGTAAATATGTAAACGTGATAGTTGGTTAGACAAATTCTTAATCACTACTTTATACTAAACATGCAGACAGCTGTTTAATACACTATCACTGTGATGATGTCCCCTATTCCAAGTGACACTTTAACTGGGATGTAATTCCAAATGGCACTGTCCCCTTAATCTAAATGGCAATGGCACTGAGCCATTGTTCCCTACTCCAAATGCAGCACCTTCTAACTAAAGCCACTTTACTATAGTATACTATTTACTGACAATTTACTATAACATACTAATTTTATTTAGCAATCTGTCCTATTTATCAGTATAGTAAAAATAGATTTCTGGCAGGTTTACAAAGGCAAGGCTTTTTTATTATTTTTTATTTTTTTGTGTGCATTTTGGCACTTATACTACTGGAAAAAAAAAAAAAAACACAGTATTAAATCATTTGAAGAAAACTGTACAAATAAACTACCACTTAAAAAAAATATATAGAAACATTTTAATTAACCGCTAAAACAATGCACTGAAGTTTGTTAACCAAGCACTGATGCCAAGACATCTGTTACTGAATTTCAGTGCAAAAATAAGCTACACTGAGTAATGTATGTTCAAAGTAACAAAACATGGCATTATCATACACAAAAAAGTTAGGAACATAAATTAGTATTTCTCAAAAAGTTCTTTATTAAAATAATAAAAAATCAGTCATTGAGTTTATGGTTAATATATACCTTTGTTTTGTACAGCTCTAGCTCATTATCTGTTATTCTCCATGGTTCTTCTTCTTTCATTTTGTCAGCTACATCTTGTTCTTTTTCATCTTCGTGCAGTCTAAATGGTTCAATCATCTCCTCAAAGGCTGCAACACTGAAAGTCAAAGGTAAAGATAAATAAACAAAAGCCATAATAAAATATCATTGGCCAGTTTGCTTGCACAGAAAAGTCATGCTCCACAAAGTCACCTACAACACCAGCTTTTTTGGTGGAGTATAAAAAAGCCACCACTTAACCATGGACAATATCATTGCTGTCTTGGGAAAAAAAGCTCCAAAAAAGCTAATTTTGTTCAATTAAACATGATCAGACAAATAACTCATTTGATGTGTTGGCATCCCTGGGAAACAAGATTATTCCCTTACAGATTTGTATGAAATGACAAGTCCAGTTGATGAATATGAAAATAAACAAGCGGCAGAATAATATTTTAGGGGGATGATGGGCTCAGACACTTGCCAAATCCTGGATTTGCCACAAGTGATCCCGACAAAGCAAAAGTCTGGCAAAAAAATACAGCCCATAAACATGACTTGAAACAATTACATTTGTTAGTAGGTTCCTTGTGTGTTTTAGGTCATAAATGAAAAGGTGTCACTTACAGCTTTGAAGTTGCTTTGCAAAAGAGCATAATTAAAGCTAACAAGATTACAGGATAAATTGAAGTCTCTTTTAGAAGGTTTCTCTAAAACCTCTTTTGTCTGACCATAAATGCATCACATGAAATATAGAGCGGATAACTGACGTACAACAATCTTAACTGAGAAAATGACCTCTGCTGTCATGCCCCCTGTTAATAAATATTTCAGCAATCTGCAAAATACTAAGCACCATCTGCTCTTGCAGTGACATTGTATTCTTCAACATATGTGCCTAATGATATCTTTGCACAGTGTAAGGTATACAAGCCATCAAAAGAGCCATAAAGTACAATTGTAAACTGATCTCATTGCAGGCTATACCATTCAAATATTTTATCTGATTATTTAAGGTTAGGCTGTCTAAGAATTTTATAGACCCAGCAGCCTTAAGATTGGCATGCATGGCTGACAACGTCAGAAAGAGGTAGAGGAATTATTTTTTCAAGGATGTTTTCGGTACACTGTCTTTATGATTTTTGCAGTTTCCCCCCCCCCCCCCCCCCCGATGCCCTGTAGCACATGTGCGTCATTACAAGGCCGGCTGCATGAACCATGAAGAGACAACAAGCCCCTTGACGACATCAGAAGATGGTGGCATGAGTCTGGGTGTGTAGTCGCAGGTCCCTAAAGAACACAGAACAGATTGGGATGGATTTAGGCATAAATACTCTTTAAATTCCACTTGATTCCTGTGCTTTCAGGGTTGTACGTCTGCAGCCTCAAATCTGAGGTACTGTGACTGCTAGTCTTATGAAATTTGGAGATTTCACAGAGTCATCTAGCAACAATATATAACCATAGCAAGAACTGCAATATTCACTTTTGTTTCATACTTGTAAATTTGCCAAATAAAAGGTGACATATTATTAAGGTAAAGATCTGACCAGGCACTTTTCCACCCTAGGCTCAATTTGTCGTCATGGACAGAGCATAGTGGATTACAGAACATTCTCACATACATTGTGCGAGAAATATGCAATAAAAAGTAAGAAGGCAGAGTCAGTAACATTCCAGAAGTATAAAATAGAAAGCTAATGCTGTTTGTGTGCTTTGCAAAGAATTGAAAAGATATTTTAGCTTAATGAAACCAGAACGCTATGTGGATTCAGTCTGGAGAAGGGACCCCGGTAGTTGATGAGAGCTGGTATTGCCCTGATCTTTGTAGGCCATATCAACTTTATCTTGGGAGCCATTGTTCATGGAACTGTCTTAAGGCATGTTGCCAATCCTGAGAAGAGGGTGAGCCCGGAATATTGCACCGCCAATGTCATCTCTGTTGTGTCAGGACTGTTGCTAAATGATTGTGGTGGAACGGGAGACACTTCAAGAAGGGGGCATGAAAGTTGGAGATACCAGCAGAGCCTATTAAAGGGACCAGGGACGTGCTATTTGCAAGCTCGTATGATCTCCTTAAAAAAAGAGATCTTGGCAGCTGGTAAGCCTCACTGAATTTGGTGGTGGATAAACCTCTTTCCTCTGGGTGCACCTGCTACATGCGTGAAGGGTGGTTTTGTAGTCACTGAAATGGACTGAGATTCATCATCCTATCTATCTTTCATCTTCTTCGGACTGTTTATATATTTGAAAATTATTGTTTCATTGAACTTTTTTTGCACTATTTTGCAACCTTCGAGATTTTTGCAAAAAATAGGAAAGATTAGGTCACTTTATAATTTTGCTTTCTTATAAGTTTTAGCGCAGCCGTTTCTTTAAGATTATCGTATATTGTGTGTGTCTCACATTGGGTTGCAGCAAGAACTTATTATTATTATTCAATTTTCTTAATCATATTTTTTTTTTCATCAACACTTGATTATTTTTAATTTTAACACTTTTTTGGTCAGCGCTGTTTTTCAACGAGTTTTCAGAAAGCTAATGCTGTTTGTGTGCTTTGCAAAGAATTGAAAAGATATTTTAGCTTAATGAAACCAGAACAAAGCGTGGTCTTTTAATCAAAACAGGTGTAATTGCATATGAAGATGACAGCTACCAGAACTTTATTTACTGTGATGCTAGAATATGCTTCACTTTAAACAATAAATCCTTTCTATTTTGAAGTGCAAAAGAACATTTAGCAGCTGGTTGTTGGGCCACACATTTTACAAGCTGATGACAATATGGTATAACAAGCAGCAACCTGCAGAACCATGATATGGTGATTAAAATACAGTACCTCACCCCCATGTCATAACAGAATGTAGCATGTACTGTACGATTCTAAATGGGTTATGTGTTTAAATTTTTCCTCTGCCCAAACCATCATTAAAATATTGCTTACAAACTAATGTTAGCAGAAATATATCAAAACGGTTTCTCTCCCCAAACAAGTAGCTCATCATTCTATAATCAGTGCACCATAATAATCTATGTGTATTGACTTATCTGGGCTTATTGAAAGTGGTTTGGGCAGGAAAAGGTTACAGGGGATGTCTTCACATGCTCTGCTTGTCGAATGACAGGTGACATCCGCCGGTTCAAAAAAAACCGGCCGACATTTGGCCGTGTTTATGGCAGCTGGGCCGGCTTCTGTCGGATGAGCATGCTGAAAAACCAGCAGCCGACCAGCTTCCGGATTAATGCTCTCAGTCAATGGCAGAGTGCTGATCAGAGTATTCTCCACAACAGCTCAGCGGGAACGATCTCTGTACTAATGTCGGATCGTTAGTACAGTGGCTCCGATTGAAGCTGACAGTTTTTTTCCATTTAGCCTAGCGTAGTGTGTTTTTCTTAAATAACATATCATACTTACCTCCACCGTGCAGATCATTGGCCACAATCCTGGTCTTCTGGGGTCCCTTGGCAGCTCCCTCGGCTCCTGCCCGCATCAGATAACCCCCCTAAGAGAAGCGCTCTCCCGTGGGGTTACCTTGCAGGCATGCTCCTGAGTCTAGCATTTGGCGTCCATAGATGCCGAATGGAGGACTTGAGCCCGCTTCATTGGATTTGATTGGTAGCAGCGGGAGCCAATGGCTGCGCTGTTATCAATCTATCCAATCAACAGCCGAGAATCCCCTAGCAGAAAGATGGAGGGTTCAGGTAAGTAAAACGGGGGGTGGGGGGGGGCTGGTCACTGACAGGTGTTTTTTCACCTTAATGCATAGGATGCATAAGGTGAAAAAACACCTTTACAACCCCTCTACAACAAGTCTACAACTGTCTCAACACTTTGCGTTAATCCATATATCTGTATGCATAGCTAAATTGTGTTCTCTTCTCTTTGTGTTGTATTAACCACTTCCCAAACAGTGCGTGGCGATGTACGTCGGCAGAATTGCACGGGCAGGCAAATTGACATACAGGTACGTCCATTTGTATTTGCCGCCCTGTCATCGTGTGCACGCTGCCCGCAGCGCGCGCCAGTCAGGACCCCCATGAGTCTGGTCGCGGGTCCCGCGGACTCAATCGCCGCGGGGATACCCGCGATCATCTCACGGGGAAGCTGAACGGGGAGATGCCGATATAAACAGCATCTTCCCGTTCTGCCTAGCAACAAGTGACACTGGTCTCTGCTCCATGTGATTGGAGCAGAGATCTGTGTTCACTAACACACACCCCAGGCCCCCACAGTTAGTAACACGCCCCAGGACACACTTAACCCTTACACTGCCACCCCTGGTTAACCCCTTCACTGCCAGTGTCATTTACACAGGCATCAGTGCATTTGTATAGCACGGATTGCTGTATAAATGACAATGGTCCCAAAAATGTGTCAAAAATGTCCGATGTGTCCGCCATAATGTCGCAGCCACAATAAAAAAAAAAAAAAAAAAAAAAACGCTGAACACCGCCATTTCTTGTAAAAAAAAATTATTAATAAAACTGCCATAAAACTATCCCCTATTTTGTAAACGCTATAAATTTTGCGCAAACCAATCAATAATCACTTATTGCGATTTTCTTTACCAAAAATATGTAGAAGAATACGAATTGGCCTAAACTGAGGAAAAACTTTTTTATATATATATTTTTGGGGACATTTATTATAGCAAAAAGTAAAAAAATAATGCGTTTTTTTCAAAATTGTCGCTCTATTTTTGTATATAACGCGAAAATTAAAAAACTGCAGGGTTGATCAAATACCACCAAAAGAAAGCTCTATTTGTGGGAAAAAAAAGGACGTCAATTTTGTTTGGGAGCCACGTTGCACAACTGCGCAATTGTCAGTTAAAGCGATGCTGTGCCGAATCGCAAAAAGTGGTCTGGTCTGAAAGTGGTTAAAAACAGCTGTAAATCAGTGTAATAAATGATTGGGATTATCAGAATTTTTTTGCAACAGTTAATACATTTTACAAGCTGTTTAGTTTGGTGGAAAGACAGGTAGTGCTTCTGCAGCTGTGTAATATGTAAAAGAAAGAGGGGGAAAACGGATAGGGAAAGAGGGAGGGCCATAGAGAAAGAGGAAAGGGGTTGTGAGAGAAAGAGGGAGACAGAGATCCATCCTAGCCTGTGGTTGATTAATGAAGGAGAGGCAGCACACTGAGATTACCCCATCAGATTCAGGTAGTTCTCAATAGCGGTACTTGTACAAAGTGCGGTTATTGCACCAAATGATAAAAGAAAAAACTTGAGTTCAAAGGTAACACAACCGGAGGTAATTAAGGCCAACCATAAGTTAACAGAGTGTCTGTCTCAACACACTGTGCAGCAGGCGGCATGTTTGCTGCTACTGAGCCCCTCTCCACCCCACCTGTCACGGGTTGTTAAAGTCACTGTCAGATTCACAACCAGTGATGTTAGTGACACTGGTTCCCCAATAGGTACACACGCTTCTTGTAATTGTCAGCAGCAGATTTTAAAGCCAATAGCAGGCTGTCTAAGTTGCCTATGGACACTTCTGTCTCCGGAGACCTCCACACGTGAAGGATGCCCGACTTAAAGTACTCATTTTCAACATTTATTATAAGGAGGCAATATGCGATTCTAAAGAATATCACAGACTACATTTAATGATTACCCCAATTGTGCTACAAGAGCAGCCTAAATATTATCCAAAAAATGTACATGACAAATAATTCATCAGGTTTCAAAGTGATGAAATATTGTCTAGTGGCTATACTACACCAAACAGTCTAAAGAATAAAAAACAAAAACAAAAAAAAAAACAAGTAGGTTATCACAATGTACTTATGTATATAGAAATAAACAGTTAACATACGCTTCTTTCTTTGGCTTTGTGTTGATATCACCAAGGACCATGATATCGGAGAAGTCAATCCTGAACTTGCTAAGCAACGTTGCCATCCTGAAAACACACCAATATCAGAAATAAGAGAAAACCACGACAATGACAAACTTTCAGATGATGCAAAGAATTTATCATTCTTTATAAGGTTAGTGTAGCTCATCCAAATCCACTCTCTTGCATACACAGTACTGACTTTATTCAATTCACATCTAAATCCACATATTCATTAAAAATACCTACAATAAACGTGTATGCATGGAAAACCACTACACGAATGCAGGAGAAAAAACAATATCAGTTTTAAATGTCTCGCTATAGCAGATGAGCATTCAGTTACAAGGTTAAAAAAAAAAGGGGGGGGGGGCAGAAGATATGGGTAAAAAGATGTCAGAAAGGTAGACATTGCATTCACATACACAAATGCACACAGCATGTCAATATGTATAATGATGTTGGCTGGCAGAGGTTGAATGAGTTTGAACCTGACAAGGTGTTCATAGTAGATCTATTGAGATGCTATATACTAATATTGTTCCGTGTCCATTGGAAGATTCCAGAAGCCTCTGGCAGCTGACATTGTTCTACATATCGACATGAATTGTTCACCTTATTTTATTTTTTACCTGTATCTTCATGTATACTATGCTTAGACAGTGGTGCTCACCCTCCCCCTTTTTTTTGCCTTCCAAGCATTGGTGAGAAGACTCCAGAGCTTGCACAAAGAAGAGACTGATGACACTGTGGAAGTGTGTTCTTTCCCATACAAATACACTTTATTTTCACTTGTTTTTGCCATCTTTGCCTAATCTCGTATAGCAGAGCACTGTTCTCGTTTTTTCTCTGTGCGGGCTGGGCTGCAGGCTTCTTACAATACCCCTCCTAGTGGCCATGTATTGCATTTTCCATTTGCATTTAAAAGCACACATTAAAAAATGTAAAGCAAATATATAACATAATAAAGCCTTAGTGTTAAAAGAACGCTTTAAAATTTTTCCATTTAAATACATCACACGTCATTTTATCTAATTGTTCTTGTAAATGTATAACAGGAAAAGCTTTATTTTTTTTGGATGCTAAATTGAAAATAAATGTGTGCTGCCCTTTGGATGGCAGTTTTATGGTATAAATTATTTGCTCTAGTGTTGATTAAGTCATCATTTAGTCATCTTTCTTTTCATCAAAAGATCTTTTGGTGATAAAAGGATTTCTTTTTTTTGCTTTAAGCTCTAAGTAAGATGCTACTTTGAACAGCAGCTTTTCCCACACTTCTCAAAAAGAAAGAACGATTTAATGGTTTATAAATACTGGAAATGGTAAGGGACAAATTGGATTACATTAGTCCAGCTTAAACTTAGCTCCTGAGAAGTCTATACCTTAGGGCAGAGCCACATGTGCGACATGGATTGTTATTTATGCTAGTGTCATTAAAAAGTTCCTACAATGGTTTGTAAAAATCAGCGCAATCACTAACAATCATACCATCTCAGGGACCCCAGGCTCCTGATCAAACTGGCAACAGTACTAGAAATGCATGAATAATTTTATACATCTGAGTAACACTATAAAACACAAGCAATGTGTATTTTATACGGTGTAGCTGGACCACTGTCACAAGGTTGCTATGAAAAATTCCCGCTCTCCCAGTCTGTCATTAACATGTGTGAGATGGCCTCAGCATTACACCACTCTACAAGCCACGCCCTGTAACATGTTTCGCCCTCTCCCCCTGGGGATTAGTCAGAGGTATACCTCTACAACTAGACCCCAGTGGGTGGGGTGAAACATGTCAGAGGGCGTGGCTTGTGAAACAGTGAAATGCTGAGGTCATCTCACACAGATTAACAGACTGGGCGAGGCGTGATTTTTCAAAGCATACTACACCCCATTCTTAAGCAAAAGTGGAACAATATATATCTTGCTTTTTTGCTTAGAGAGGCACAAGTATAAGCAGGTCACTGTCACTGGGGTAGTGGAGACTTGAAGTGGATTCCAGGACTGATCGAGGAGGTTTTTAATGCTTCAGCAGTATACTGTATGTAAATTATTTACAAGATGTCATGTCCAAACTTTTATCCCCAAATCCGACACACTAGTATAGTTACTATTCACGTGTCTTCCTTGGACATATACTGTATACTGAAGCTTATACAATATCACCCAGCATTTTAAATAATGGTAAGTGCTATAAACAGAATATTATTATGTGACTGCATACATACAAGCAGCTGTCTGGAGATGTCAAAGATAGGCCAATAGATTTTTTTTTGTTTGTTTTGTTTTTTAGCAGAATGTTTTTAAAGCTCGATTTTGGCAAACAAAATTTTTAGATTGTAAGCTCTAATGAGCAGGGACCTCCGATTCCTCTTGCACCAAATTGTAATGTAACGGTAATGTCTGCCTTCATTTTGTTAAGGGCTGTGCAAACTGTTGGCGCTATATAAATCCTGTATAATAATAATAATAATAATAATAATCCCTTGTTACCACTAGCAACTTAATCTCTGCCATGTGGGGGAACCCACACACCAATCGAAATGTGGGACTGGCCGAATTTGGAACAGTGTATGGGTGGCTTTAGGTAGTAAAGGTTGATAGAGTACTGAAGCTTTCTTTCAAAAGATCAGACGGTGGTACATAATCAAAATAACCTTTTGCCATTGTTGTTCTACAGTAATAGTACCGTTAAAAAAACAAAAACAAAAAAAAACAACCAAAAAACATTGTAGCAGATCAATGGCAATGAAATGATGAGAAGACAATAAAAAAAACATAGATGACTGTGTGGTAGTTGAAGTCAAAGATGGCAAATATTAGTACTATAAAGCCAAATAAACTTGAAAGAGATGGAACTAAAAATAAAAACACATACGCTCTGCGGTCATGGTCTATCCTGTTTATTTTTCCACCAATAAAAACTCGGATCTTGCAATTACTCCACTTCTTTTTTGTAGTCAACAGATAGGGTATCAGCAATGTAAGGCCTGAGCAAAAAAGGAAAGGATTAGGTTGGGATCTCATTAAAGAAAAACAAATGGAACATACATAAACATGTGATCTCATCCTGGACAGCAGCTGGTGCTCTTCAGTCAACCCCAACATATACACACAATCTCTGGTATAATGTACATGACATCCCTCTGGCCACTCTTCTAACCAAAACAGTCCCAAACAATCAATAAGCAGCACAGATTTACACCCCTCAGAAAAGGTTCAGTGGCAATCAACTGCAAAACACAGCTGAATCTTTCCCCAGGGAGTAACAATGGGAATGAGGTCAAAGTGTGCATCAGATGAAACTGAATAGGAATCAAACAGTGAACAGGAACAGTGATCTGATCAGCTGGAGAGTTTCTGAACATTTGTTCTCAAGCCAAGGTCTACAGAACCTGCTGTGTATTACTGCCGGAGAGAGTGGTCCAAGCTCGCCAGCTGCTCCAGCACTGTTTTCAATGGCAAGCAATTTCTGAAAGTACATCATGCACATCCCAGTATAAGCTGTCCCCTGCCTATAGGACACTTCCCGGGTTATGGCCATTGGCCCTATTAAATCTGATACTATTACAAGTTATGAAGAACACAAGTTCAGCAAATAAAATGAGTGATGGCGAAGATTAATTTAGAATTGGATGGCAAATTCTTACAATTATTGAGGCCCCTCCAGAGTATGAAAAAATAGTTATGTCATGCAAATGTACAAAATTACAAGCAATCCTTAGATCCCCATCAACCTTCAAGCAAAAATATTCTATAAAAATATTTTTTTAGACTTCCGACATGAACATTAAAGTGATTGTTATTTAAAAAAATATATATATTACAAACATGTCATACTTACTTGCTCTGTGCAATTGTTTTGCACAAAGCAGCCACAATCCTCTTCTGGGGTTCCCCGCTGGCACTACACTCCTGCCTCCTCCAAGTTACTTGCTATGGGGGCACTCATGCAGGCTTGATCCCAAACCACATTCTGTGGTGTGTCTATACACACACAAAGAACAGCTTGGCCCTGCCTCCACCCTCTTCCAATAGGCTTTGACTGAGAAGTAGGAGCCACCTCCATGTCCAGTGAAGTGAAAGGGCTGTGAGAGCCACTGCTCTCAAGCACCATGCTGGATCCAGATCGGGCCCAGGTAAAAGGGGAGGGGGGGCTGCTAGGAGCAGCTGCAGTAAGATTTTTGTTTACCTTAAAGCAGTTGTATAGTTTTTTTTTTTAACTTTTACCTAAAGGTAAGCCTATGATAAGGCTTACCTGTAGGTAAAATAAATATCTCCGAACCCTGTATGGTTTAGAAGAAATTCCCCTCGCAATGCGCACAGGGGATTCTCGGCTGAAAGCCAGGCAGATGCCAGACCCTGCCGGAAAGAAATCTCCTGCACGCACGCGTGGGAGCGACATTGCGATACCCGGAAGACACAGAGGGAACACGTTAGCTCCCTCAGCGTGGATCAGGTGAGATGTCGTGACCGCGTGCTAAGGTAAGTATTTTATAATGCTGTGCATACTAGCTCATTGTGCCTTTTGCCTTACAGGTCTGGGAAAAAAAAACGTCAGTGGGTTTACTCCCGGTTTAATGCAGAGAATGCATTAAGGCGAATAAAAAAAAAAAAAAACACAACCTTCTACCTTTACAACCATTTTAAATAAGGCTGTGTAGCAAAAACAGCATAAAGCTGGTCATATGGGGAGGGAATTTTGTCAGTTTCCTGGTGAGCTGTTTAAAAATTCGCTCAGTTGGTGGCCCTGTTCCGTTCGACAAGTCAATCGCTTGATTGACACTCCTCGAGTGAGCTCACTTTAAAGATTTTAGCCGAACAGTGGCTAGATACAAGAAGATGCAGCTGCTGCCATCACCACCAAGCAGGGGGGTATCCATTCATGATGTTTAAAGGTGGATAGAGTTTCTGTTTCTTTTGATTGGCCTCCAGGCTGGAAAGAATAAATCTATGGCCGGTTTAACAACCTTAGCAGACTGCTACTGTTAACATCACTATCAACAATAGGCGTTTCACAAACCAAGATAATTTTTTTACTGTTCAGTGTCACTTAATAGGTATGCATTCTGCTATTACCATAGTATGCAAGTCCGTGGAATCACTTAATATGACTTGGTGTATGATTTTTTGCTTCTTGCAGGGCTACTTAATATTTCCTATTCACTCTTGACATCAGCATACACTTGCGGGTATGTTAAAGCACAAGTTGAAATAGTGCATTCATCCTGTTAAAACCTTTTAACCTCCTATCCCATTTAATCACATTCGTACTTTGATGCTGTCTCCTGTTTGCCAGGGGGGGGGGGGTCCTCTCAGCACAAAAAAAAGTATATTTGGCAAAAAGAAAAATTAAGCAACTTTCAGTTCCCAAGATTATACAGAACAATTGCTTGGCTGAGAGAATATCGGACTGCTATGTTATGTGTATAGATAATTATAGTCTTGCTCAAGAGATCAGTAATTACCACACACCTTTCCAATAAAGGGTGCTCTGCTGTAGGTACCCGATGTCTGAATTTGAAAAAGGTTGCAGTACCCAATAATTTGGATTATTACAAAAAAAAAAAAACTTTAATATTAATCTATCTATCTATATATATATATATACATACACACACACACACATATACACATATATATATATATATATATATATATATATATATATATATATATATATATATATATTACACCAGAACAGTGCTATAAAACCCTAGTGAAATGATAAAGGATCTAGAACATTAACATGGCAATGGAAAAAAATGTATGCATAATGCATTTGTAAACTGATGCCACAGCTGCAAGACAAACAATTGCAACACATTAAAGCCCAGTTCACATCACATGCAATCCAGTGTGTTTTTTTTCCGCATCAAAAACGCCTGTAAAGTAGGTGATATGGCTTTCAATAGCATAGCTCACACCAGTGCTCGCAGATTTAGTGCGTTCCAGTTGCAGAAAGAAAAGGAGAACATGCTGCATTTTTCCTGCACTGGACTGTACTGGAAAGCTGTAAAATGCATCACAAATGCACTGGAACGCACTTAAACACGCCAAAAAGCACTGGAACACACATGTCGCTATTTATGGTTAAGAAAAAAAGGGGGGGGGGGGGGGAATGCACCGGACTGCATCAAAAACGCCCATACAGAAAAAGTATTTGGAACACATCTGGACTGTGTTTCTATGGTGTGAACTGGCACTAAAAGAAAAGAACAGAAGATAAGACGTTCATTATTTGGAAAGCAAATTTGTTATTAAATCAAACCAATCCAGGATGATATAAACACTAGATGGCAGCGGTTTTCTGAGGTTATTAGGGGAAATAATTTACTACTACTGTGGATTTTGATTAAAGGCAACAGGAATTGCCAAATCCTGGGTGTAAAAAAATAAATAAAAAAAAAAAAACACACCTCTAATCACTTACAAGAATTCAATGCAAATTCAAAGCTGTTCTATTATTGGTCTTTTAGGCTAGAATTGTGAAGAAACATCTTATTTGACCCTTTCATATAGCTACCTCCATCATCAAAGAGCCACCACACATCAATTGTATTTTTGCCTTGCTTTCTCTGGAACTGTAAGCTGGCGTCCAGAAGTCTCTGGTCTGCAGAATTCAGTGCTACACCTTGTCCTTTGGAACCTGCAAAGACAGGACACAAAGATAAAACACACAGAGCATCAGTTTTTGTTTTGTTTTTTTAACCACAAAAGAAGAAAAGAGAAGGAAGTAGTAAGTGAATTTTCTGTCTCGTAACACAGCCAAGATTAATTCTCATTTTTCTTCTACAGGATCTCCTTGATCCAACTCTCCAGTCACAACTTTAATATCACAGCAAGCTACACTGACATAACCATTCTTTTACTTGTTTGTTGCATTGAAGTATTTTAAAGGTAAACTCATCAGCACCTGATCCCTAGACAACTGGTTGATCTTACAACCTAAGAGTAACAAAACATGCATCACTATGAAAGGACTAGTATCTCCTAAATTTCAAACTCTGGCCAAGAAGGCCTCCCAATCTTAATATTCCACCTCCTGTCCAATTTTTTGCTTTCAGTGGAGAAGAGTTAAGCCAAATTATTAGTGAAGTACAGAGCTTTTTCTGAAAGCACTCATAGATGGTGTCCTTAGGTAATAAAATCGGGTACATAGGTTGTTCTCTTGGAAGGCATGAGATAAAATGAACTAGAGCACTATCTTTGTGTAAAGACCAGAAAAGGATCCTAGGTAGCCTAGGTAGTTCTGATTTTTTTGCATCCTGAAGGACTAGCAAATCGAATGCAGTCTTCAATACTGTCAATAGTATTGGACATGTCAGTAAAAGCTAAAAAATAAAAAAAAGGGCCTGCATAACTCAGGCCCATAATCCTACTTGCAATCATCCTAACATAACCTAAAATGAAAGAATCCATGTTCTAGTTTCAAATCATTGTTCAAGCAAAGCATAAATTAAAAAATATGATTTGCCTTGTTCACAGATAAACAATATGAGAAAACTTCAAAAGATGGAATAGGCTAGATAGTTAAAAAAAATGTAAATAAAAAATAAATCTGAAAATGAAAGTCAGATTTTATGCCTCATTACTAACTACTAATTCATGGTTTTCCCCAAGTCCTGGTCATCTGTCCAGATGTCACTTCTATCCTACAGTGAAAGGTATGTCATGGTCAAGAAAAGAAAACCCACAGAAAACACTTAAGTATACAGAAAGGATACAGGAAATAAAGAGAAAAGAAAAAGACTAAGAAAGGATGTAGCCAAAACAAAAATGATAATGCCTGCCTTTTTTCAAAAGAGGTTGTGTAGGTGTTTTTCCATCGTCTTCATCATCTGGATATTATTTAAAAAGAAAGATGAAAAGCAATGTTATTTGTGTTAACGCCAACAAAAAGAACGGTAACCTTAAAGCTCTTAGGCTCGTTCCACACCTTTCCATTGTCAAGCATATTTAACATGCTTTCATGTGTGTTAATGTGCACTTTCATCCATTCCCTGCTACTTTGTTAGGTTCTGTTAACCTATCAAATGGTAAATAAAGCTGAGGTTGCTATGATTGTGGGTGGTCACCATGTGCTAGAAACACATGTTTTCATGTGTTGCCATTACCATCATTATGGCTAACAACATACACTGATGCAATAATAAATAAAATGCATGTCAACATAGGACACATATGTAAACTAGCACCATTAAAAAACAATTGCAAAGCTGTACACATTCACTGACACATTTTAATGTGTGATAAATCGTAAAGGTGTGAACGGGGCCTTAGTCCACCAAACATGGTTATTTTAGCTTTGGTACAGGATGGTTAGATGTTTTACGCTTTTGTTTCTTTTATACTTTGAAAACAGATCTTTGCATTTGAGTTCCCATAATGCTTAACTGTCTCAGCTCTTATAAATGGGGGGTTTCTCTCTGCCTTACCATGTATTTAAATAAATACAATGGAAATGATGATTCACTCTCTGCTGCAGAAGCAGGTCTGACCCAAAAGGGGCAGGGTTGGTTATACCACAAAAAAAAAAAAAAAAAAAAAAAAAAAGGGAGGTGAATATTGTACGATTTAGGCCATTCACTCTGTGAGCATGTCTACGTTTTGTTTATGATGAGTTTTATTCACCACTACTAAGACTCTAAAGTGAGCGCAGCATGCCAATACAAGATGTACCATTTCCTTTCATAAATCATTTACTCTAAATGTTTGCATACACTAATATGTTTTATTGAACCCCATGTGTGGTTCCTCTTTGTTTCTGTACACCTGCGAAGAATAAAGAGCATACCAAATGATGTACAGACAGGAAAACTAGACAGTAAAAAATTACCTCACAGCATGAATGCCTTTTAAATGGCGTACAAATAATAGACGTACAAATAACTGTACGTCTATTATATTTTAGATAATTTGCTACCAATCAATAATTATAAAAAAAAAATAAAAAAAATTGTAAATACACATTTTCTACAGGTTATACACAAAAAAAAAAAAAAAGAAGGAGTAGGAGTTTTAAAGTTCTCATCCACCCAGCAGTGCTGTGTATCACCCTGGGTAACTCAGCATCCATATTAATTACAAAAGGTCTCGGAGAAGAGGCAGATGATCATCACAGTATCCCATTCTCTAATCACAGAACACAGCGGAAACAGACTCTTTTAATGTGGGGATAACAGCAACTCACACAGAACCTCCATGGTCAGTGGCTCAGAATTCGCTAAGGCCTTTGGTAAGCAATATGCAGACTCTGCAGGAGAAGGTACTCATTGCCCCTCTATGGCTCACCAAGCTATTTGCGGACTATAAAGTCCTGCATAACTGTAGTGAAAACCTCAGCATAAAAGGGCAGAAGAACCGGCCACACCCAATAAAGCTAAAGAGGACTCTGATGACGGAATAAACTGGCAAATAGATTCTAGGCTGCAGATGTTAGCACCATCAGTGGGGACATGGTGTAGGACCATTACGAGAATGTGATCTGAGGGTTCCTGTTACAGTGGGGATGCCCCCCTTGTCTCTAGAATCAGACAAGTTGCCACCGTGTGACAACTATGGGTTTAAGAGTACTAGGCAAGGGCTTAGCTACTCGTGAAAGCCAAAGAGCTGGCAGCAGATGAGGGCTGGATAGCCTGAGGTGACCAAAGTCACTGTAGGTAGGCAGCAGGAACTAACCAAAGACTAGAGCTCTATGTGGTTCTTTGCAAGCAGTAGCAGGGAAATGCTTCCTTGACACTATATTGCAGGAAATATGGCATGGATCATGCGCCTGCAACACTCCACCCAGTGGATGATGTCAGCATTCAGTACCAAAATGTAACCCATTCTGCTGAGGAAAATGGAAGGAAGTGGTAAACTGAAAGGTACCCAGAAATAAAGTGAGTCTTTGGTGAAAAGGTTAAGTGCCAGGGCAGTGCTTTAGGCTCTGGACCTAGAAAGCACTCCACAGATAGCTTGTTACCAGGATGGAGCCTGGAAAGCTCCTTATGCAGAACATAGTGTCCTAAGGTCATTTCCAGGCTATCCCTGCAATATCCAGGCCAGCAGGGTCCAGACCTGGCATTCCAAAAGCTAGGCTGAGGTCCCCCCCCTCCACAGATTAGCTGCAGTTGAAGACACCAGCCCTAGCAGCGATGTAGAGAAGATTCTTGACTGAAGAAAATCGTTTTGAAGAATAAAAGCAGAGCTGAAAAAAAACATGCCCATTCTCCTCCTTGCACATTGTGAACCACCCTCAACAGATGAAAAACAAGTACAACTGCACATATGTGGATACCTTTTCGCATCATGGGACTTGTGTCACTTGAGAACTGTTTCGAAGACTCTGCCTCAGCCTTTTTACTATAGTCTACATTTACTATCACATCTTTGGTGCCAGGTGACTTCTCTTGAGATGATAGTAATTCCTCTGGAGGAATAAATAAAAAAAAAAACAGATTAAAATATAACCAAAAACATCATATATGTTTATATATCCTCAATAAACCAATTTGTATAGATTTTTGCTCTATGCTTTTGTTACAAAGAATTAATGCACACACTAGGGCAAATATCACCAAAGTTATCCTATTCAGAAGATTTTGGAACATGGCAGGAGACCAGAACACATAGGAAGCTGACAAACAAATTTACACGTGATAACCAACTTCTACACAACAGCTACACTGACTTCCAGAGTCTGACAAGCCAGACCACAGAAAGACAAACTCAGCAGTAATACCAACAAGATGTGTAGTCAAAGTTCAGAAGAACTATAATCAAAAAAGATGGGGCACAAAAGTTTAGCAAATTTCTGTAACACATGCCTAAAGTTACCAGCTGAAAGCAACACAAGCACTGTGAATTTGCAAACCGTCATCTAATAAATTGTCATCTCTGAGTCTAGAAATAAGGAGGGTCTCATTTGTAAACAGATTACAGAAGAAAATTCTAACCCGGGAGTATTGTATATGCCTGTCATAAAAGAATGAACCTCAGGGAAAAAAAATTTATTTAGCTTAATACAAATCTTAAACAACGTGTGTTAATTTGCTTTTTCAGCCATGTTTCCATCTGTTTAAGTTACGGATGAGGAGTCACATTGTTAACCATCTATCATGGTAGTTTGTAATCTGGGCCACTGGATTCTGAAGGTAATTTGACATCGATAGACTTGGGCAGCTATTGATTAGGTACTATTGATCATTTAACTTCCACCCGGTCAAGCCAACAGATGTGGAGTAATTATAATCTCAATGACAAAATGCAAGTAGGACAGAAAGAAGTGACAAAGCTGCAAGTATAATGCCAAAAGTGTAATGCTTTAGCACCCTTTACACAAAGTTAAACTACATCAAGTGAGAGCCAGCAGTTAAGCTTTGATACAGCTTTTAAAAAATCTAGCCTTAAGTCAGAGCTCCACCCAATAGGAGAAGCTTTGTTTATCTGCCTCGTCCCCCCCACTGCTGCCACATTTGGCACCTTTGGGGGGGTGGGTACCTGGTTTTGACAGGTACCCACTCCAGGATGAGTTCGCCGTGGCAAATTCAGCTGCAAGTTCGGCCCTCCTCCTCCTTACCTCGCCGCCGGGTCATTCACAAAGCGTGGCGCACTTTGCAGAAGCGCAATAGGGAAGCCGCAAAGCTTCACTGCTGATTTCCCTTACTTGAGATGGCGGAGGCAGCACTCGAGAAGAGCTGATTGAAAAATCAGCTCGGGTGAAGGTGCCGCTGGATACACACACAGGTAATCCTAATATTGAAAGTCAGCAGCTACAGGATTTGTAGCTGCTGACTACATTTTTTTTTTTTTATGAATGAGCCTGGAGCTCTGCTTTAAGTAACACCTGGAAAGACAGAACAAAGTAATACATGTACTTTGCCGCCTGGGTAACAGAACACATTGATAAAAGTTAAAGTAAGGCTACATTATTAAAAAACACTTTAATCAGTTTATAAACCGATTATATTTTTTCCTTCCACTCGCCAAAGACATGCTGGTAATTGGCTCAGGTGAATGTACAATAAATATATGTAAAGTGCTGCGTAAATTGACGGCACTATATAAATTACTTGTAATAAATAAATATCTTAAAATGCTACCAAAATCTGAGAGGATAGCCATTTCACAGTGTAATCTGTAGGTGGAGGTGTGTGGCAGAACTTCCATTTACCAGTGGCTAATATTAAACTGTTTCCTGCACTTAGGAGAAAAATTGCACTAAGCCTCTGGAGTTTGAAAACAGACCCTGAAATTCAGGAAATTCCTTTCATCTGAACCATGAATTAGGCTGATTAATAAGAAATGTTCCTACATTTTTCACATGGATGAAGGTACTCAGCTCTATCATAAATTAACAGTAATATACAGTACAGCTTAAATAATTGGTAATATACTTTTATAAACCACAAAAATTAATATTTAAAACAAAGAAATATACTCAATGAATGCAATACCAGCTAATGCCCTGGTTTGTCTGTGTCTGCAGAAAGTCCATAAAGATAAGATTTTTGTAATTTGTATATAATCAGCTGGACTGAGTAATCAGAGTAGGTAAGGGTTGGAAAATGTCAGTTTTTTTGCATCCCAATTGGGGGGATTCTCACCACTCACCATCTCGTTACAAGAACAGGAAAGCAAGGTAAATCTATTCAAGAGAGATCATATGAATCAATTGTTTTTTTTATCAATGTTATGTTCCTGTAGAGGCCTGAGACTGCTGCTGGACACAGACATCTTGAACGTGATATCAGCAAACCCAGCAGACTCACAGCTGCCATCACTCCGTAGTTTTCTTTCTTCATTCCTACCCAGCAGCTACATAGAAGGTTACTGAAGAAAGCTATGATTTCACAGCAGAGAGGGGACTGTGCTAGGGAACGGATACTGCAGGAAGAATTAATATTTGCTAGAAAGTTCAAAGGCAATTTGCAAGTGAATAAAAATGTCATTATGAAAAGGAAAAACAATGCAAATATGCATTCAAAGTTGATTTTCTGTACTTCTATGTTCAATTTTTCTCTAGGTAGAGTTGAGTAGGATTAGAAGCGCTGAGTCAGGTTTTAATTCTGTCCGAGACCCCCGATGTTGGTATAGCCGATTGCTAGGAAAACTAAACTTAGCCTAGCACGCACGGGCCCCAATGTTGGATGGCATTGGCCGTTTCAATAGAATCCGGCTGACATTCGGCCCGTGCGTACGGCAGCCAGTCGGAAGGGGTATGACCGAAAAAGCACTGCCGATTGGCTCTTGATCAGATTTCTCAGCCAATGGCTGACAGCGCTGACCGAAGTGTCTTGGTGGGGAGGGTGGCAAAACACGACAGCACAGCAGGGGACATCACTTAGTATATCAGCTCCTCCTGTGCGGTCGCTTTTTTTTTTTTCCGTTCAGCCCTGCTGGACGGAAAAAAAAAAAGAAGCTATTAGTATGTACCTGCTTAAAGCTAAACTCTCAACGTCTGTCTGGCATGACTTGCTCAACTGTGGCTCTGAAACAGATACCAAGGCAAATCCTGAAGCATTAACAACTAAAATTCTATGTATTCTGCCTGGGCATGTTATAGTTGTATATGTGAACTATATTACAGCTTCCAATGAATTTAAAATGACAACCAGAAGTGAATCCTATACAGATCATCAACATGTGTTGCAGCTTTATCACAAATATTTTCACAGCAGCCAGAGGAGTAAAAACACTCCAAGTACTTCTGAATTTGGTATCCATCACTTACTGGGCTGGCTTGCACCTCCATAATATTTACTGAGGGAAAAGGGGTGCGGTGATTCCCTTGGAGGACATAAAACTTTCAACAGTGACAATACAGACTAATCTATTGTTGGCAAAAGCTGTGCTGTATTACTTCAATATTTCCCTCTAAGCAAGTCTCAAAGTCAAATACTAAAAGCAATTTCTCCTGTAAAAAGGCATGCCCCCAGTACGTCACAGGATCGTAAATAAGAGGGACCTTGCATGCCTTATAATACACCCATTAAACATACACTTTAAAAGAAAACAATAGTTTGGCTTGCCGGAAATGAGTATTTCCTATGATCTCTCATTTTGTCTATAAATAAGTCAGAGCTGCAGTTGCTGTTAAGTGTCCCAGTGGGAACAGATTCCACGAAATGAAAGGGAAAATGCCACATAACTATAAAAACATAAATGGAAGGGGCCTAACTGGCTTATTTAAGAGACAGCTTTTTGTAGACCAAGGCAGGACAATAAACACTTTTTTGCAGTTTTTTTTTTTAGATGTTGGGATTTTAAATATCAAATTTACATTTTTAATTATCAACAGGATTGGATTTAAAACTTTGGAGTAGAAGATGCTGAAGATTTGATGTTCCCAAAATTACGGGTGCTATGCTAAATGAAGACTTTGGAAGAATTGAAGAAAAAGCAGCGTTTATATATTTAGTCAATCATGATCCAGGAATGTACCAGTAGTACTAACAGTGCACTGACAGTACAGGAACACATAACAGCACTTACATGATAACACAATATACTGTATGTTGTGCATATGTAGCACAAGGGGTAGCAGTGTGCTAGCATGGATATTTAGCACACAGTTAATAGCACTATTTTTAATTGGAATTCTACTTTAAGCTAGCGAACTGCAGAAAGCAGTGGCCTAAACCAGAGAATGCTTGGATTGCAGATTCCAGGTTATGCTAAAATAAGAATGTATGCATCTTCAAGTCACTTAAAGTGGTTGTAAACTCAAAAGAAAAAAAGAAAAAAATCTGCAAAATAAAGGCATATTGAGCTAGTATGTATCACATACTAACGCATTATGAAATATTTACCTTAGATCAAAGCTGTTGCAGCAGTCCCCGCACACCGCTGTGACCGGCGTCATGTCTCCAGGAGTTATTTCCAGGTCCGCGGGCTCCGGCGTGGTGACTGGCTGGGGCCGCGATGAAGTCACTCCCACACATGCGCACGGGTGCCGCTGGTCACTGCACGGCTACTGAAGAAACAGCACGAACTGACCGTTTCTTCAGTGCGCACATGCAGATACAGTGAATAGCTCCTAAACTGTGATTTATTTAGGAGATATTCACTGTACCTACAGCCCCCCCCCCCCCTCCTCTCACCTATCCAGCCTATCCTGTTAAAAAAAAAACTAAAAAAAAAAAAAAAAAAAAAAAACAATCGGGGGGTTGGGGGGGAAGAGGGGGGTGGAGTGTACTTACCAAATGTTTCCATCCGCTCTGGTCATGTGATCCTAGAATCAAGAATGCTAGATATCTGGCTTTAAGACCATAGGCAGGCCACAGATGGTGAAAATGTATTTCCTGCAACCATGGGTTTCCACAGACAGTGCTGACAGGGGGAATTCCTCCTGCTGACGTCTGCTCCAGGCGAGGGGCGGGGCAGGCCGGTGAAGCCGTCCCTACCTGGAGAAGACAGTTATTGCTGCCGGCTATAGCAGCTGCTAGCGATAATAATCGCAGGTGAATCTGGCAGGCTGGTTGTGTTTAAGAAAGCATTAAAGTCATTTGATCAATATGATAACCATGTTCAGGCGAAGTCAGCAATGGCAACCACCATAACAGGCTACTTTCAATAATAATAATAGAGAAAACTATGTAGCGTTACAAAGAAATACAAGCGTGCAGCAAAGAAAGGGTGGATGCACATCTGTGCTACGTCATACATTCCTTCTATTGTCTCAAAAGCCATACCGCTTACAGGAGACAGAAGGCAACGTTTATAAAATGCTCTATCAGTCAGCAAAATTATTGTCCACCAACTTTACCCTGCCCATATAATTAGGAGCTCTCAGCTTTCTGGCCCCCATTTCCTGCCGTACAATGTCCTTTGTGTAAGGGGTGGAGAAATCCCTGTAATAATAGCTTGTCCTGTCACACCTCGCCCTGGCATGTCTTCATGTCCTTGATGATATTCTTGTCACTAACAAGTTGTGTTAGTCACTGGAAAGTGTTACTGATCCCTACTGGTTTATTATTTTTCCGCAGTAACCCAGTAAAAAAAAAAATAAAAAAAAAAAAAAAAAAAGTATCCGTGGGCAGAACAAATCTATAAACAGCTATTAAGTACTGGTAGTTCTAATTACCAACAGCAACTGTCAGCTGGGGGAACAGACAGCTGAAATTCCCCGCTAGCTGAAATTATATTTGCAGCATCATTCTTTCAATATAGCCACCAGCCATTAACAGGAAAAGAAAATACAACCATTTCTCATGATAGGATGAACCATGATTTATCAGGAACATTAGAAAAAATGATCTACAAGGTTTTAACTCTTGAAAACGCAGTTACAAAATAAAAAGAGCCTGTACTCCATTTTGAACTTTTAAAGGTAAACCCGTAGACGTCACAGAATGGCCGCCATTACTTTTTTTTTTTTAAAGATAGAAAAGGCCCCTTGATGCCTCTCTGATTTAGTTTCACCTTGTAACTGGACCATGACTGCACTTAGACCCCTTTCACACTGCGCCGACCATAGCGTCGGCGGTAAAACATCACTATTTTTAGCTGCATTTTACCGTTGGATTTGCGACACATTACGGCCGCTGGCGGGGCACTTAACCCCTGCTAGCGATCGAGAAAGGGTTAAAAGCGTCTGCAATGTGCCACAATAGCACCACGCTGCCACACTGATTTCAATGGGGAGCAGTGGTGGAGGAGCGCTTATAACCCCCCCAACCCCGCCCCCCCCCCCCCCACCGCTCCTTCACAAGCTCGAAAAAAAGCTGCTGGCAGGACTTTTCCTGACGTCCTGCCAGCGCACCTCTCCGGTGTGAAAGCCTGAGGGCTTTCACACTGGAGACAATGGTGCAGCTGTTTGAGGGCGGATTGCAGGCGCTATTGTTAACGCTATAGCGCCTGCAAAACGCCCTCGGTGTGAAAGGGGTCTTACTAGCCACTGAGGAGGTCTCACTAAGGCCATAGTCATTCTCATGCAAACAGCAATGTCTAAATTGTGCATTATATTTTATGCAGAAAAATAACCTACAGAATTATTCTGACTCCTGTAAACTGAGGAATAATGATTACTTAAGAGGATGTACCACATTACTTCATCTTGTACATCAGAGGTAAATTTAGTGAACAGGGTCTGACTAAAGTTCTGTTGTAATAATCTAACTTTCTCGCACTGCTGCATTTTTCTACCTTCGCCACACCCAAAAGAAAAGTTCAAGAGCATTCCAATGATGGTGCTTTCATGGAGTCAAATAATTTCAGACAATTTTTAATTCAAGCACCATGCCAATGTCCCGATTACCAACTGACAATCTGGATTAAACATTGATAAGTGCATGCGCATAACACCATTTGCAAATTTTTTTAGGCCGTAAAAATAGAAATAAATTTTGTTACTATTGGATTTAATAAACATTTTCCAACTCCTTCCTTAATTTTTTTGCTAACTCTGCAAAAAGTGATTGTAAAGGTTTGTTTAAAAAAAAAATAAAACAAACATGTTATACTTACCTGCTCTGTGCAAGGGTTTTTCACAGAGCAGCCCTGATCCTCTTCTTCTGGGGCACCCTGGCGGCGCTCCTGGCTCCTCCTCTTCATCGGTCGCCCCCCCCCCCCCCCCCCAAGAAGAGCCGCTTTTCCTGGGGGCACCCGTGCATGCATACTCAAGAGTCCCGCTGCTGCGTCCCTGCCCCTTGATCCTCAGCCCCGCTCCTGTGTCACTGGATTTGATTGACAGCAGCGGGAGCCAATGGCCCCTGCTGCTATCTATCCAATGATGACAGACAGCGGCTAGAGTCACTAGGCTTGTGTGTACATCACTGGAACGGATGGGCTCAGGTAATAAAAAGGGGGTGCCCTGTGGGCAGCTGTAGCACAGAAGGTTTGTCACCTCAATGCATAGAATGCATTAGGCCCCTTTCACACTGGGGCGGTGCGGGCGTCGGCGGTAAAGCGCCGCTATTTTTAGCAGCGCTTTACCGTCGTTTTAGCGGCGGTCTGCGGGCGCTAGCGGGGTGGTTTTAACCCCCGCTAGCGGCCGAAAAAGGGTTAAAACCGCCCGCAAAGCGCTGCTGCAGCGGCGCTTTGCCGGCGGTATTGCCGCGCTGTCCCATTGATTTCAATGGGTAGGAGCGGTTTAGGAGCGGTGAATACACCGCTCCAAAGATGCGGCTAGCAGGACTTTTTTCACTGTCCTGCCAGCGCACCGCTCCAGTGTGAAAGCCCTCCGGCTTTCACACTGGAGTGAAAGGGGCCGGTTTTTTTCAGGCGCTACACAGGCGCTAGAACGCCTGAAACCGCCCCAGTGTGAAAGGGGCCTTAAGGTGAAAATCCTGGAGACTTTACAACCACTTTAAGAGCGACAGTCAAATTAGCCCCTATTAAATCTTAGATAATCAAATGAACATTCCGAAAACAAGAGTTTTCGAATAAAAATCAACAGGTGTATGGCCGGCATTAGAATACCTATTGAATTAGAAGCCACAACAGGGGAAAAAGTAGAAACTTTAAGGTTTCGAATACAAGTAAAAAGGTTGTAATGAAGAAATATAAAAAAAAAAAAAAAAAAAAAGGGACACCACATAATCTCATTATAAATGTATCTACTTGCGCTTTCTTACTTGTTTTTAGAAAACAAGCTTATAGCAAACGAATAAAGAAGCGCACGCGGTTTAAGCATATAATATTGTGAATATTTCCATTTAACAAGTCCAGTATGTTTTAAAAAGAACAGTTTGCGTATTTTTTTTTTCACTGCATTTTTATATGCTTAACACCCAATTACCTTGTCCTTGGAGATGTGAAATATCTAACCCTTCTCTCAGGCGGATGACAACTACACCGTACTGGTAGTCAAAAGCGTCACTGGAAAAAGAAAAGTGTTATAAGGTCACCATTACATAGCATAGCTTAAATGAGTATATAACATTATATTACACGTAGCCGAGGCATCATCTACGGTATACAGCTTGTTATTTTACAGGACACTAAACAAATCAAGGCACGTACCAAAAATTAAACTTTTTATTCATATGCAGTTTTCTATCCAAAAATAGGAGATCCTGTCTATTTTTCAATGGGAAGCATCAGTCAGGCTCTATGCACACTGGGCTTAAAAAAAAAAAAAAAACTCCAGTTCCCATGGCAGAAAAAAAAAACCCGCCAATATAGTTTGTTTTTTTTGTACACAGTTTAGGCGCGTTTAGAAGAGCTTTGCGCTTTTTCTGCCAGAAAGTTCCAGTCAGAAACGCAAACCAGTATTTTTTTTTTTCCCTGCACCTAAACGGTAAGCTTAAAATATGCCTATAATGTGCATAGACACATAGGAGAACATTGAGCTACTTCTAAAGGCAGAACACACAACTCCTGTAGTAGCAGCGATTTTTAAGCCAGTGTGCATGGAGTCTTACTTACTTTGGGTTATCACAGTAGTGGGTGACGCTTTATCAAAGAGTTTACTGGAAGGTTTATAACAGAGAGCCTCGAGGCAAGCTTTGTCTACAGTACAGCCTTTCTAGCCAAGGCTGGCCACAGATGCTCTATTCCCCCATCAACACGTGTTGATGGGGAAATGCCTCCTGCTACACTGCAGGGAGCATTCCGGGCTGGCAAAATATAATGTTTAGTGCTAGTTCCTATAGCCGCTGGCCGTAATCGTATGTAGAAAAATCAAACAGGCAGGTTGTATCTAAGTGTACCCAAGTTGATCAACTGATGAAATCAGCCTGCCCATACATGGTTTGAATCTTGGGCGATCCGGCCTATGGCTGGCTTAAAGCTGGTCACATGGATTGAAATTGGAAGGGTTCAGCAGGAACCAGATGAATTTCGATCCATGTATGGCCCTTCCCGTTCATGAGAAGTCGGGCTATTGACTGACATTTCATGAACGGGCTTGTTGAAAAATCTCTCCTCGATCAGTGCTTGCCACCAATGGGCTGGCAGAGTCGTCCAACTGTTGGAATACAAAGAAGCAGCAGGGAGGATTTTCCCATCCACTCTGAAGTGTAAATACTCGCTACAATACTGCAACTGTTCTAGGTCAGCTTTAAAACGTAGGAACCGAGTGATCACATGACCGCTGACTGCTCAGTTCTGTCTTCTAAAAGCAGAGAGCAGTGACTGTCAGTCACCACTCTCCACTCTGCTCCTCCGGTACTTTTCTTGTGTAAAGGTGTGAACATGTAAGTGCCCTTCTTTTCTCTAACATGGAATTTTAGGGGGTGCACTGTGGGGTTCCTTCTTTATTCCTTGCATGCAAATCATATTTGGGGGCATAAATTTGATACTGTCATATTATCCTATCATATGACCCCTTTCACATTGAGGCACTTTGCAGGTGCTATAGCGTTAAAGATGGCACCTACAAAGCACCCTGGAACAGCGGCTCCATTCACTCCAGTGTGAAAGCCTGAGGGCTTTCACACTGGAGCGGTGTGCTGGCAGGGCATCAGAAAATGTCCTGCCAGCAGCTTCTTTGGAGCGTATTAGGAGCGGTGAACTCACCGATCCTAAAGCGCCCCTTGCCCACTGAAAACAATGGGGCAGTGCTGCTATACCACTGCTGCAGTTTTGTGGGAAGATTTAACCCCTTTTCGGCCACTAGTGGGGGGTTAAAACCTCCCCGCTAGTTACCAAATATCGCGGCTAAAACGACGGTAAAGCTGCGCTTTACCGCTAACACCCGAGGCGGCTCAATGTGAAAGGGATCTAAGAGCGCTGTCAAAACTTCTAGATATAGGGGTCTAAATACTTGGCAAGCAGCCATTGGGTTTGAAGGTGGCAGAGCACTGGATTTATTCACCTGGGAGAAAGCAGTTATTTTGGGACTGTATATAGACTCACATTGTCACTTTTCGTTTATTAGCATTTTTTTGTGTCTAAGGCTAAGCACTTATGGACTCCCATGTGATGCACTTTATTTGATGCACTGTTAACGGATTAAAAAGGCCAGTGCAAGACATCATTACGCAGGAGTAGTATTTGATATTTAAATCATAATATCAAGTGAGTGCATCCGCTTTGATTATTTATGATTTATTTTTATGTACACTAAAGCAGAGGTTCAGAATTGCACTTTCCAAAGCAGTTACAGTCTCCGCTCTAGATTTTTCACTTTTATAGCCATTGTGGTAGCAGAATATTGCACAATGCTTGCTACTGATCAAAGCAGAGTCTTCGGATTTAAGTGATTTACAAGTTTTTAACTATTTTTAATGATAGAAACAAAGGAAAATAATACAAGACGAGATGGAATCAGTCTGTAATGAACAATATACTGTTCTTTCCTGCAGTTTCCATAAAAGAATTCCTACTGTTTCCACATGCAAGTTCACCGCAAGCTATAAAAATTTCAATTTAACGCCTTCTAAGTCAAGATTAAGTCAAATGTGCCCAGAATTTTGCAAGATGCAAAATATACAATTTTCTGTAAATAAATGCATTAACAGCAGCGTGTTCCAGCTGTGAAAATCAGTCATAACCCAGGCAAGACTTGATTCAGGGAAAGATGAATATTTGGAAACAGTAAATGCCTATAATCAACTAACTGAAAGACTCGTATGTGGGCCGCTTGCCTCTGCTGCTGTGACTGTCTGTCCCTCATACAAACACTGTATTCCTTGTTGTTGTTTGTTTTCTTTACTGAAAGCAGCTGAGAGCAATGTCATAAATCAAAATCACATTACTCAGCAAAGGGAGCATGCAGCTGAACAAGCCTGCTCACATCTGGCACAGCACATTGCAGAGGCACAAGAAACATGGGGCACCCACAACCTAGAGGAAGGTCTTCAATTGATAAAGATCTGGGTCTGTAATCAAATAGCCAGCATTACTGCCGATGTATCTGTTTACTGAACTGTCAAATGATGAAGGTTCAAAAACAACATTTAAATATATATATATATAATAGAAATTGAAACAGACAGAAAATAGGCGGCAAGAAAGCTTTGATGTGCAATGTACATTCTACTAAATTCTAAATGCAGAGGAATTTGAAAACAGTATTAGGGTCCATGCACACGGAGCTTAAAAAAAAAAAAAAAAAAAGAAAAAACAGCATTTTTGTGCAGGCGCTTAGCGTTTTTTTTTTTTTTTTCTGCCTGAAAACTCCTCTCAAAAACACAAACCAGAAGGGTTTTTTTTTCTGCCTCTAAACACTGTGCTTGAAATATGCTTCTAAATGTCCTAATGTGCATTGACACATAGGCTAACATTGAGCTGCTTCTACAGGCAAAATGCTGTAGAGCAGCGATTTTTAAGCCCAATGTGCATGAACCCTTAAAATAGTCTATTAGTTCCAAATCAAGCAGCAAGATGTAATGGTTATACAGAAGCTTTGGGTCCTTTAACATGGCCATTGAGTTCAGATTCGCCTGTCAGTTTTTCAGGGCGATTCAAATGGAAGCTTCAGGTCTATGGGCAGACAGATGTAAACGCACATGCGTCTGTTTACATCCAAACTAAGTGAGAGGGCTCTGGATGTAAATGGACGCATGTCCACAGCCACACATCCATTTGTATCCTCCTGCACATAGACCTAACAAGGGTCGGTTAAAAGAGGTTGTAAACCTTCCTGTATAATTTGTACTTATAGGCAAGCCTAGATTAAGGCTTACCTTTAGGTACTGTAAATATCTCCTAAACGACACTCTGTGGCGTTTCTTCAGAAGCGTGTGCCGTGACCGGTGGCTCCCACATGCATGAGCGGGAGTGACATCGGGCGGTTCTGGCCAGTCACACAGCCGGAGTCTGCGGCCCCAGAAGGAAAATGGGCAAAGATAGATGCGGCCTCCAGGGGGGACAACGCTGGCTCGGTTTGCAGGAAAGTGTCACATAACATGCAATGCATACCCAGCACATTATGCCTTTATTTTGCAGGGAAGGAAATAAAAATGTGTATATATATATATATATATATATATATTTACTTTCTTTTTAAGGTCTGGGCACACTGAAAAAAAAAAAAAAACAAGTGAATGGACAGGTATAGTTTTTCATGAAAGTAAAATCTGTAACATTCGGCTGTAAAGGAGTTTTAAACCCTGACAGTTTTTCACCTTCCTTCAAATCCAGTGACACAGGAGTCGGGGGCAAGAGCGAGTCTTGCTGTCTGTCAATAGAGTGTCGCAGTAGCAGGACTCGAGAGCGAGTCCACACGGGTGAACCCATGGAAAGCGGCTCTCTGTGGGGGCACTCGAGAAGAGGAGCGGCACAGTCTGGGGACCCCAGAAGAGGAGGATCGAGGACGCTCTGTGCAAAATAATTGCACAGAGCAGGTAAGTATGACAGGTCTGTTAAAAAGATTTTTTTATAAAAAGCTTTACAATCACTTTAAAGTGGTTGTAAACACTCTCCTATACCCAGTGAAGTGAATAGCCTCAGATGATACACAGAAATTAAACAAATCCTCTTACATAAGTTTTACTTGTTTTATCAAGTCTCCTAGCTGGTTCTACTGCCTGGCATTGTATAGAGAGAAATATAAAATTGCTTAGCAGGTAAAAACAGGACACATACATGTATTTGATCTATTTTTATTTTGAAAAAACGTGGCTGAACAGTTACACTAGATTTGCTAAAAGGTCCCTTTTGCAAGCTGCATGTTAATAAAAATGACCTTTTCATTTTAATCTGCAGTTGCAGCAATTTTCTAAAACTCCAAAAACTGAAAATACTGCTTCCTTGTAATGAAGTAAGCTATTGGTGGTCTGTATGATGTATGTGTACATAGCTCATCAAGGAATCTACGTTTTTTTTGTTGTTGTGTCATTAGCTCACTGCATTACCAGACGTGAGCACCAAGTTAAACATCGAACTAAAGCCATCCTCTGCAACAGCAGTCATATTCGGTGGCATATTTTCTAACACTATTCCACACCTAAAAGTGTGTGCAAGTCTTTGGAAATGTTTACAATATATTCTTTTGTACTTTAGTACCAAAAGCTTCAAGTGATCCTGTGGTCACGCTAAGGACATTCAAATATTTCCATATTTTGTACAGGCAGTAAATAAACAAGCTTTCACTGTCCACTGTAGCTGTAGGCACTGTAGAGCAAATCACTTTCAAAACAAAGCAGCACTGATGTCATTCAAGTTGAACCCTGGCCTGGGCACCTCAGCCCACCCAGCCTTCTGACCTCCAATGAAAACACGGAGCAGGAGTGCTGTGTTTCCATTTGGAAAATAGTGTGAGAAAGAGAAAAAGGGTCCTTTTACACAGGCGGTCAGCCAGCGGACTTCCGCGGGGATCAGCCGATCAATCCCCCACTGAGCAGGCAGATGACAGACCCATCCCTGCTCACTGTGCCGAGACGGATCTGTCAGAGACCAGATTATCCTCTATGGGGAGCTCGGATAAAAACGGACAGCATGTCCGTTTTCATCCGATATACGGATGGAAAATAGGATCGCCATTCATCAGGATTTTATATACAAGATTGGATAGCCGCGGGGGTCAGCGGACATGTCACTGCTAACATCAGCTGCCCCATAGGCGCGAAGAGAGGGTCCGATCAGGTCTGCCTGCAATTAAAAAAAACCTGACAAGCGGACCTGATCGGAAAGCCTGTGTGAAAGGGGCCTAAGGCAAGCATCAATTTCTTCAATCCTTGCAATGTATACAGTTTATATGCAAGGAATTTCTGAATTCTCAACAAAATGCAAATTGTATCCCTAATGCCCTTTTCAGGATCCTCTGTTGGTTATGTATGGCTTAAATGTATTTAGAAGGGTGAGCAAAGGGTTAACCGTGGGCCTAGCCAGTGTTTTTGTGTACTGTATGTGCTGCTTTTACAAGATAAAGAGATGGATTTTATTCGCTGCAGAGATCTTCCTCGTTTAACTGACGACTGGCAGGTTCCAGCGGACAGAGTCCCTGGCACCCGCAGATTGGCTTCTGCTGTAAATAATAACTGCAGAAGTGTCTGGCGCGTACCCCCTAGGTAAAAGTGCAGAATCACTTATATATAGCAAATCTGTTATAGGGCGTTCTGGAACTGGTTAAAAAACATAAGAAGATTTTCTCCAAATGATCATATCCAGGAAAAGCCGATTCTATGGTCAAGAATTAGAGAAGATTGTGAGAAATATCCACTGAAGACAACAGTTTTGCCTGTACTTACTGAAAAAGGCTAATGTAGGTCTCCACTTCTTTCATATCACACTGCAGCCAATTTTTCTTGAAGCCAACAACAAGAGTATTTGGTCTCATACGTCCTAACCCAGCAGCCTACGTTTCAAAGAGACAGTATATGGTTTAGTAAGTAGTTTGAGGCACACAACACCTTACCCAATTCTGATAAAATACATGTAACTTTTATTCTTAACACCATCTTTTCTTTCATTTTGAATAGTTTGAATAGTTTGTTGGGGCCAAGATTGCCCGAATGATCTATTTCTGTTACGAATTGCTGAGGCTGCTGTCAACGCCATCTAAACTGTATGTATAAACTGTATGTATAAACTGTATGTAGCATAGTTACAATTAACAGCATAGTGCTACAGTAGTAGTACAGGTATTTCTCATCTGCTGCCAGAACAAAATGCATATTTATCAATGAATACAAGGCTCCCTCTGAATGGTCCAGGTGGAGAAGCAGGCAGATAACTTCACAATCTCCACCTCACCAACTCTGAGGAAGCCTTGTATTCATTGATAAAAATACAAGGCCTCCTGTGAATGACTGATCAATGTTCAGCTCAACTCGATTTTGTTACAGCAGCAGATGGGAAGTCCCTGTACCATTGCCAGAACAAAACGGATGCTACATACAGTTTATATGACCATGACAGCAGTTCTAGCAGTTTGTAAAGGAAATAGTTTGTTTGGGCCAGTTTAGCCCAAACAATTTAAGGTGAAAAAAAAAAAAAAAAGATGGATTTAGGCTTAAAGCCAAGGTGTGAGAGCAGCCTGCCAAGCAATTATATTTGGTATCAAAAGATTATGTTGTGTATTCTCGAAATGCTATGCGCAAGGTCTGTGTAGATCTATATAATATATATTTAACCCCTTCAACACCAGAGGCAAATTACAGCTTTGTAGTCAAAGGAATTTTCATGTTTTGCACATATTATTAAATCCTACATATATGTATAACGAAACACCCCAAACATTAGACATGGACTTAATCCTAAACTTAAGACATTTCTATAATTCTAGAAAAAAAATTATCTGAAACCATGAGATTTTGTCTGCATGGCTTTAAAAAAATAAGGGGATATATGTGAGTCAAAAAGGTAAATAGATAAAAACTTTAAATAGTACCTCTAAATTCAACCAATGGGGAGAATTTCCTAAAACTGGAGCAGTCAGAATCTGAAGCAGCTGTGTGCAGTAACCAGTGTTGAGCTTCAGTTTGTTCAGTTAAAGGCCAACTTCACCTTTTGCACCATGTTACACCCTTATTTAGATTTACCCTGTGACAGTGTGCGTGGGTTTCTTTCCCCCGTAGAGCGTAGAAATTGGCATGGCTTCGCGGGGCATCAGGTACAGCAGCATCAGTCACTGAATGAATGAACTACAAGTCCGAACCTCCTCCTCGGAAGACCAACTTGTAGTTCTCAATAGAACACAAGTGTGGTAATCAAAGCATTCGTAGTCCATTGACACTTCCTCTAACTCTCCAACTGAAAGTCTGTACCTTGGTACAGACATAGAGCTGGAGGAAACGACTTCGGGAGCCCTAGCACCTAATTCTTACTAATGCAATCCTTTGCAGGATTCAATGCAAAAAAAAAATAACTGTTTTTTTTACGGATAGGAGATTAAGCCGCGGGGATTTAAAATCCTGGGGCCGGTGAAGCAGCTCATGATTATTTTCAAATAATGAACAGAGCTGGGATAATGATCTTACCTGCATGAGATATTGGGTTCCATCTCGCAAGTCTTCTGCATGAACTGGAGAATAGAAAGCTTTGGTTTTATGTTTAATAAGCCATCGCTGATATCTAGCTTGATCTGTAAGCATTTCCTTTAGGGCTTGCCTTCGAGGACCCTGTGCAAATAAAAAAAGAAGGAAATATTAATAAAAAGCATTATATAAAAAGGTAGGAAAGAAAAAAATTGTAACACCAATGTGAAAAACATTGCAAAAGTTAACCAGGTATGAAACTGGAGAGCCCAAGGCCAGTGAACTTACTAACAGAAAACAAGCTGTGGTATTACAACAAAACATACACACGAGAAATTGGCATCTTACCATATGCACATGTCCACAGATCATCAAGCCAACATTCTTTGTAAAGGCATGAACTAAGTGAAGAAGAGCTGGCCGTGAATTTGGTGCACCTGTCAAAACAAGACACTGTGGCCTAAAGGAATAGAAAAAAAAAATAAAAAATGAATCCTCAGGCTATATGCAACTATCATATGCTGTCTACCACATCAAAATTGCGTAGTTTAGCTAGAAGCGTGCTAGAAATTGCAGGTTACTGACATGTTATTTTCATACGATCATCAGCTCTAGCTAGTGATTATAAATGCATTACTTTCTGGATTGAGATACTTCAGGACAATAAAGCATTATAAACATTAGATGGAGCTGAAGAACAAAGGAAATAAGTATATTAGAAAATACTGGGAAGGTTTGTGGTAGCTGGGCAAATGTCTGTGACATTTGTGTAGAGAATGTTTCATAAACAGACCCGTATGTTTAAGGCCCCTTTCACCCAGTTGGACCGTACAGGTCTGCCTGTGCTTACCAAGTAATGCGCTCTGTGGGTGATCCTATCTTACTGGTAAACAGTCATGATGATTGTGTCATCATTCTTATCCTTAATTTTTCTATATACTGAGCCACTGAAAAAAAATATCCCACTAGGCACAAGTCAGGAATTTCTAATACATACATTCTTGCTTCAGATCACCAACTAACATTAACCAAAAACTTGAAAAAAGGATAAAGATGACAGCGACTGGGTTACCCGAGAATGTTTTCAATTAATAAAAACACTTTGCTTTCTATATGTAGATAATTAGAGGACAGAAAGATGTTTTCTGATTGATGTGGGCTTCTGCACTGGCTTACTGAATAAGAGCACAAGTGTGAATACCTGTACATGTGCAGCAGGTTGGTGTACAATCCAGACTACTTTGTTGGGTTTTTTTACCTGAAGTTTTTCACATGGTCTTCCACACCCGCCAGTCGGATGGTGTGTTGTAGTGCATTCAGATAGGTCAAAGCTTGTGTTGAAGAACCCCAATTCACATCTGAAAGAAAATGTAAACTTTAATATAACTTTCTATGCAAAGAACAAACACTTGTGTTTCAGCTCATGTATACAAGTTATTCAAATCAATGCATCTGTGTTGCCGATTTCAAGGTGCTTCTGCAAGCTGCATCAAATTCTTTTCTAAGAGCATGGCCCGAGTAGGGAATGTCAAAATATATACTTCTCAGAGCTACTGTAAGTGGTCCATTAGCAATCCTGACCTGTGAACGTGACCTGACACCCCCATCTCCCCCACAAGAACAGAGATGCAGCAGCAAGGTTGCAACAGTTTGCTAAAACACCTGGCACGGACCGGGTACACTCTGAGATATCTTCCCACAGCGTGGACACAGACCAACCTTGGACTCGCAGGACTCGGGGAGAGAGGTGCTGCCATCTTGGGCAATGTGAAGTCTTCTGTACCCTCTCCCATAAATATTTCTGCTGCACTCTTTTCGCTGTCTTTTCTGCCTACTGACTCTCGGCCAATAATGCGAACACTGTGATTGACCGTCATAGTGGTCACATTATTTAGAGTCAGTCTTGGGGATTCCAATTATTAGTATGGAATAATAGCTCTCTTTAGCGCATTGAGCATGCTCTCATCACAGAAATCTCTACTGTCTATAGACACATACTGTATGTGCAGCGGGTGGACGCTAAGGCAGACTCTCTTTGCCACTGCACATACGTTTGCCCCCTTCCACACTCCTCAGCTGGGAATCTGTTCACTGATCCCTATGGAGCTGGCGGGTGGCTGGTCCATGTCTGCTTCACTACTGCAGAGCGGACACATACACAGCCTGCTCTCATCTATGGGTGGTCAGGTGGATGTCCCCTGTCCATTTACACCAGACTGCCATCTGATCCACTAGACGTCAGTTTTTAGCGGATTGGATGTCAGCAGGTGTAAACGGACACGTCTGTTTACATCAGCTGCTCCATAGAGGATAATGGAGGGTCTGATCGGTTTGCCTGCGTGAAACGGGCCTTATGTGGGTCGCAAGAGATTAACTGATGAGTTTTCTATGTGGCACTCCACCAACATCCAGTTTGTGTAACAGTTATTCGTGTGGTAGACTGTTATGTGATCAGATTATAATACAGAGCCATAGCAGATATTGGGCACTACCAGGCTAAATAAAGACTCCGCTCAGGAATTGCTGATTTCTGTTATTGTTTTTCAACCATAATGGTTCTTACAAGCTATGCCAACCATGTAGGAGCCCACACACAATGTACTGTGGTTTACCAACGTTGCTCACCACTGTACACATTATCACAAGGGCTTATTGATCATTTTTGGACTGGTTGGAAAACACAAAGAGAAAACTCCGATTTCATTTTTGGTCATTTACGTATATTTCCAAGGCAAAGAGAAATACATTTTCCTGTATATTAAACTGACAGAAGTTTCCCAGAAAAAATCCCAGGCAGGAAAAGAGTCAAAACTTTTGGTAAACTACATCGCAACAAGACAATGTGCAGTGCAGGATCTCAGCCACATTTGTATTCAGTTAGGAAATGTGGTCACCATCTGTGTTTTGTCACTAGACACCTGCAGCATACTATTCTGGTGCTGACAAACTTTACTACATCACCTCACGTACCCATGTCCACTCCACTCTTTTGACTAACTTAGCATTCTAAGACAGGGAAATAGATTATCTTTAAAAAAACATGCCTGCAAAAATCAATAACACTCCAAATACTAAATATAAGTATTATATTTAAAAGAGAAGTATGGCCAAAGCTTTTCTGGCCATACTTCCCTTGTCGGTTGCAGAAGAGCAATTACTTTTGCACTCCTGTTACCCAGGGTCACCTGACAGTAGGCTATTACCCATCAGCTGACATGGCAGAGCTGCTCCAGGCTCTGGAAGGACCCAGACAATATTGTCAGGATCCATCCTGCTGCTTGATTGAAGGATGGCTTTGCCTTTCAGTGTAAGGCTTAGAGTCGGAGCCAGCGGCACCTGCCCCCTCCCCAACTCAGCCCCCCACTGAGTGCTAGAGGAGCAGAACAGAGAGCTATGACTATGAGTTAGGGCTGAAACAGCTAATCGATAACTAATCGATTATGAAAATAGTTGTCAAATCGATAAAATCGGGCAGCCAATTAGTTGGCCTGCATACAGAATACATATCCGGAAATACAATGCAGCACACATACAGCTCAGTACATCATCCATACATGTCAGTAAGTGCCTGAGAACTTGTGAATGTGTGAGGAGCAATGCCTCATGGGACATGTAGTCCTTGGCAGGAAGTGAGTGGTTCTAAAGGCAGAGTTTTTTTTACCTTGCTATAGGGCAGTGATGGCAAACCTTGGCACTCCAGATGTTTTGGAACTACATTTCCCATGATGCTCACCTACACTGCAGAGTGCATGAGCATCATGGGAAATGTAGTTCCAAAACATCTGGGGTGCCAAGGTTCGCCATCACTGCTATAAGGGATGCTGTGATGGTGAACCTTGGCACCCCAGATTAGTGATGCACCGAAATTTCGGCCGCCGAAACATATCGGCCGAAAATGCCCTTTTCGGCAATTTGCCGAAAGAGAAAAACGGCTGATAATGGAGCCGAAAATGGGGCGTGACGCCCATCATGGGGGGTGTATAGCGCAGGAGAGCTGCCTCTGCCGCCTGTTTGATCACAGCGCCGGGAACATCACATCTTTCATTTCAATAGCTGTGTGTTCCTGGCCACGAGCCGTCACACACAGCCCCTCCCCCTTGTCCGGGCACTTGGATAGACAGATCATCCGCAGGATTGGAGGGATGATCTGTCTATCAAAGTGCCCGGACAAGGGGGAGGGGCTGCGTGTGACAGCGCGCGGCCGGGAACACACAGCTATTGAAATGAAAGCGGTGATGTTCCCGGCGCTGTGATGAAACAGGCGGCGGAGGCGGCTCTCTTCCCTGCACAGGCTGGCTGCAAAATGGAACACAGGCTGCAATGGGGCACACAGGCTGCAATGGGGCACACAGGCTGCAATGGGGCACACAGGCCTGCAATGGGGCACACTGGCAGGCAATGGGGCACACTGGCAGGCAATGGGGCACACTGGCAGGCAATGGGGCACACTGGCAGGCAATGGGGGATGCCTCCTGTACCACGTCCTCTGTCTCTGACCATCTCCTGTACCATGTCCCCAGTCTGACCATCTCCTGTACCACGTCCTCCGTCTCTGACCATCTCCTGTACCACGTCCTCCGTCTCTGACCATCTCCTGTACCGTGTTCCCTGTCTCTGACCATCTCCTGTACAGTGTTCCCTGTCTCTGACCATCTTCTCCTGTACCGTGTCGCCAGTCTCTGACCACCTCCTGTACCGTGTCGCCAGTCTCTGACCACCTCCTGTACCGTGTCGCCAGTCTCTGACCACCTCCTGTACCGTGTCCCCAGTCTCTGACCACCTCCTGCACCATGTCCCCAGTCTCTGACCACCTCCTGCACCATGTCCCCAGTCTCTGACCACCTCCTGCACCATGTCCCCAGTCTCTGACCACCTCCTGCACCATGTCCCCAGTCTCTGACCACCTCCTGCACCATGTCCCCAGTCTCTGACCACCTCCTGCACCATGTCCCCAGTCTCTGACCACCTCCTGCACCATGTCCCCAGTCTCTGACCACCTCCTGCACCATGTCCCCAGTCTCTGACCACCTCCTGCACCATGTCCCCAGTCTCTGACCACCTCCTGCACCATGTCCCCAGTCTCTGACCACCTCCTGTACCATGTCCCCAGTCTCTGACCACCTCCTGTACCATGTCCCCAGTCTCTGACCACCTCCTCTACCATGTCCCCAGTCTCTGACCACCTCCTCTACCATGTCCCCAGTTTCTGACCACCTCCTGTACCATGTCCCCAGTCTCTGACCACCTCCTGTACCATGTCCCCAGTCTCTGACCACCTCCTGTACCATGTCCCCAGTCTCTGACCACCTCCTGTACCATGTCCCCAGTCTCTGACCACCTCCTGTACCATGTCCCCAGTCTCTGACCACCTCCTGTATAAAAATATTTTTTAAAAACAGTCATTTTCGTTATCGGTGCTGTTTCGGTTTCAGTTTTCGGCCTAGTGTATTTTTCATTTTCGGTATCGGTTTCGGCACCAAAAAACCCATTCGGTGCATCCCTAACCCAGATGTTTTGAAACTACATTTCCCATGATGTTAATGCATTCGGAAGTGTAGTTGAGCATCATGGGAAATGTAATTACAAAACATCTGGAGTGTCAAGGTTCGCCATCACTGCTATAGGGGCACTCTGAAGGCAGGAGGAGACAAAAGCGTTGGCGGGAGACCCCAGAAGAGGAGAATCGGGGCTGCTCTGTGAAAAACCATTACACAGAGCAGGTTAGTATAATATGTCTGCTGTTTAAAAAACAAAAATCACTCAAAACCCAGAGAAGGTGGAGGCCGATAGACTGGAGGTAACAGAAGGCATTACAATTACATTTAACCACTTCCGGGCCGGCTCAAAATTATATACGTCGGCACTTTGGAGAGGGATAGAGTTATGGCAGAGTTCTTTTCTTCAGTGAGTGGGTCCGATTTCCGATAAAAGTGGTCTCTGTGATAAAATCACTTTTAATCTGCGGTAGGCGAGGCGATCGGATATGCTCCCTGGCATGGTATGGAGACGAGTGAGGGGAAGATGGCCCCCAACCGTCTTCATACCATCGCAGGGCGGAAGCGACGTCAAAACCCCACTTCCGCCCATAGCTCTTAAAGATACTTTTTTTTTTTTGTTATTGCATTTTAGTGTAAATATGAGATCTGAGGTCTTTTTGACCCCAGATTTCATATTTAAGAGGTCCTGTCATGCTTTTTTTTTTCAATTACAAGGAATGTTTACATTCCTTGTAATAGGAATAAAAGTGACACTTGTTATTTTTTTTTTTTGAAGGAAGACACTGGGGGAGATTTATTAAAGCTGGTGCATTCAGAATCTGGTGCAGCTGTGCATGGTAGCCAATCCGCTATTGTTTTTGTATGGCCAGCATAAGAGACAGCAGGCAGCTTTCATCAAGCCACCTGCCTATGACAAGGGAGTCCGTTATACATAATATATTACAGTTCTGTCTGAAAATCGGCCTTTCATATTTTTTTTTCTTTAAATATAAAATTTGATCCAAGTCTGATGATATTTACCAGGTTCAACCTCTAATAGTATATACAGTATCTCTCTTCTGTTATTCTAAGAGTGGATTAGACATTTTGCTACCTGACCATATAGTTGGTTATTTATATTTACCATTGCATATAGATATTGAAGAATAAACTGTTGCTGTTTAAACTTTACATATTAACTAAATTATACACCAAACTTTTTTTAATGTTATTATCCAATTAAACCAAACAATAATTGGCCAACTAATCAATTATGAAAATAATCGTTAATTGCAGCCCTAGACTGAGTCACCTCTTTCTGCAGACTGAGAACTGAGCAATCAAGTGGTCTCTGTTCTCGGGCTCATGGCCCACGTGGGACAGCTGTATCATTACACCAAAGCTGCAGCATAGAAGTCAGTATGTGTATATTTTTTTTTTTTTTTTTATGTAAATCCAAACTTCTACTTTAATTATTTTTTAAGTTTTATAATGAAAAGAGTGCAATCCTGAGGAATAGGTGTCCAACTCCTAGGACACTAGGCATGGCGGTTGCAGGCAGAGTTATACAGAGGCTAGCTTAATGTTTGTTTGCCAGTGTCCTCCTGTAGGCAGCAGTATAACTCCATATGTCCAAGAATTGCTAACATCAGTGTTCCTTAATGGACAATAACAATAAATGTCCACTAAGAAGTGTTCCCATGTTGTCTTGTTGCCATCACAAAATAGTTGACACAGATTTTGACAAGTTGTGTTTGGAATGCTCCTCAAAACAGAAGGCTTAATTTACCAAGATGGTTGTGTTATTTTAACAATTATGCTTATTTCATCTAATGATTGAAAATCTTATGTCCTCATAATTTTTTATTTTTTTTATCTCACAACCTGGTATTTTATCACCAAGCTGCCCATCCTCCCACTTTCCTTAATCGACACCTATTGAAAGTCAGTCACTACAATCAAATTAGTACTACTTTAAGGTCGAAAAATCCTGTGTGGTTATCTTTACAAATGGATTGTGTCCTAACAACACTGAAGATTTATAACACTTCTTACAGAGTAGGATAAAAAAAAAAAAATGATAAAAGGAAAATATTTTTCTAAACAAATACAATCGGATTAAAAAAAAAAAAATTAACGGTTTTATGAACTGAAATACAAAAGTATTCATAACGAACAATTTCTGCAGGGCAACAAGTTAAACCTGTACTGTACATTTCCTATTGTGGGCACATATTCCAATGATTGAGAGTCTAAACATAAAATAATGAATACATATTATCCAAAATGATTAATGTGTTCCATTCCCTTTCTTTAATAACACACTTATCAGAAAGCAAAAGCCATCTTTATAAAAAAAAAAAAAAAAAAAAAAAAAAAAGAAAGTTTTTTTTTTGCCACATAAAAGACATAATTGTCATTTTCATAAGCTACTGCAAAGCTACATATATCAGACCAATCCAATTCTTGCTGTGTTATGTAATAGTTTCCATTGATATAAATATTTTCTAAATACCTCAAAATCAGCAGATGGGTGAGATATACTACAAATAGCTTCACAGCTCAACACAGACCAGTGCAACCTCACAGTTAAACCCTCTGCATTCTTTAGCCCATTATGAATGAGATCCTAGCTAATCCTCACACAGGAACGCTTCTCCCAAAGGCTACTAAACAAAATGCAATAGCCACCTATCAGTGAAGCTATTCACTATAGTAAATGTCCTCTTGCATATTAAAAAAAAAAAAAATCACTGTAACAATAATTGCTGAAAGAAGGTACATGGTGCCTACCATATTATTTAAAAAAATAAAGTCTAAACACAATATAACATGTGTATCGCATACATAAAGTGTACAAATGGTTTAAAATGCTATATAAAAAAAAAAAAAAAAAAAAAAACTTAGGCCCAGGTGCAGCAACAATCTATAGTGAAATGTTGCTGTGATATGACCAATAATAAATATACCAAATACACCTGTACTAAATATAAAGAAAATCTAGCTGCTGTGCAAAACACAAAAATTGTTAGAAATTAAATCTTATGGTGTACAGTGCTCATGGACCATATTACCATATATAGCATACCACTTATAAATAATGTAAATTAAAGTGCATTTAAAGTAGATTTTCTTTCTGGCATTTTATATTAAGGACAAGGTTTCACAGAATCAGAATATGATTTTCTATATATAAAGGACTTTTTATTTATATAGACATTTTAATAATATGGACACTGTGTGATCAAATGGAATGTTTTTACTAATACACTAATTTAAAATGGTTAAAAGTGGTATACTATATATGGTAATATGGTCCATCAGTGCTGTACATCATAGGATTTCATTTTTAACACTTTTTGTAATTTAACCAATAATGAAGCTTTTTGATTGAATACACCGATTCTGATGTGACTGAGTACACCGGTCCTGAATCTGCTGTGATTGGGTAAACCGGTCCTGAATCTGCTGTGATTGGGTACACTGGCCCTGTATCTGCTATAATTGGGTACACTGGCCCTGAATCTGCTATAATTGGGTACACTAGTCCTGAATCTGCAGTGAAAGGTTAGTGGAAATTTAAAGCGATTGTATAGGCAGTATGTTTTTTTATCTTAATGCATTAGATACTTTGAGCTCTATGCATTAAGATAAAAAACCTTCAGTCCCCCTAATGCTTACCCGAGCCCCATCTCGATCCAGCGATGTGCACGATTGCCTCGGCCGCCTGATTGGCTGAGACAAAGCAGAGGCACCATTGGCTCCCGCTGCTGTCAAAGTCAGTTAGCTAATCAGGAGAGAGAGGGGACGGTGCCAAACAGTGGCTCAGTGTCTAAATGGAGACACAGCTGTGGCTTGGGTCGGGTGCCTCCATAGCATGCTCCTTGCTGTGGGGGGCACTCGACAGGAGAGAGGTGCCGAGTGCGCCAACGGAGGGAGGATCTGGGCTCCTCTGTACAAAACCACTGCACAGAGCAGGTAGGTAGAACATGTTTCTTATTTTTAAAGGTAAACCCCCCCCCCCCCCCCCCAAAAAAAAACGAGATTTTATCATCATTTTAACTTACCCGGCTTCTTATAGGTAACGTATATATACAATCCAATAACTATGACGTATGTTAAAAGCGCTGCCCACCAGTTGATGACAAACATGACGCCACAGCAAAGGAGGGCTCCGAGGAGTGACACCCACATGTTGTAGTATTTAAAGGCTGGACGCCAACCTAAGGGGAAAAAAAAAACGTACAACATAACAATCTGCTATGAACAGCAATAATAAATAGGACACAACAGTAACTACCGGAGCTTAATCAAGAATCAGTTTCCAATACTTTGTCGACACAAAGCTGGGTTTTAAATGGTTACCACATGCTTCTGCCCTTTGCACATATTTAATACATTTTATACTTTATTTTTTTTTACCAAGTTTTATAATACTTTTCTTATTCCAGATCTAAATTTGAATTAGATATCACAGTGACAAAGTTGCATATACCTTTCAGAAGTTATGAGTGTAAAAAAAAAATACTAATTAAAAATTTACAGGGGTAAAAATGTACAGTGTATAATAGGTTACAAAGTTACCGTGAGGGGGGGGGGGGGAAAAACAGGATCAACCAAAATATTTATCAACCATATATCATTGACTTGTAATAATTATTTGGAAAAAATCATATTTCAAAGTATTAATGTTAAAAAATTGCCTTTTTACTTCAACATGGTCTACCATAAACAGTCAGTATACCTTAGTAGAAAATTAAAGCAAATAAAAAACTATTTAGGAGTGACACTCCACCCTCCTCTGCCTCCAGAATTCTGCTGAAAATTATATTAACATGTTGACTTTAAAAAAAATTCAGTTTGTCAAACATCTTTCTTCCTTGTAAAACTGGCCCCTTTTGCCATTTTGGGCAGAATGCATACTACTCTAGACATACACATAGCAGATTCATAGAGCTAAAATTATTTTTACATTGACAGATCTAAAAGAAATATTAACTAAAAACAGACAAAGAGTTCTTGCTGAATTTACATTAAAAATAAAACCATAATTTGAGTTAGTTTGTAAACAGATGATCGAATAGAGTCGTCATGGTAAACTAAGAGATTAAATCATTCCTGGTCGGTAAACAGAAAGGTGCTTTTTACTCTCAACACACAAGCCATCCAAAGTATCCAATAAACTGATGAAAAGCACAACACACAAAAGAATAAAAAATAAAATAAAACAACTTTCAGCCTTACCTGGAGACTTGGCAAGTGAAGCGTGGAACACAGAGAAGTTTATTAAGGCATATGATGCCAAGAAGAAATTTGAAATGATAGGAGCAATCACATTTAGTTCAGCTAGGAAAGAGAAAAACAAGAGCATTTTAAAATTCTATTTGATAGCTACCCCAATGCAAAGTGAAAAAAGCCAAACTGGACTACTTCCATTAACTAGCAGAATGAATATTCAAGCCTACTGCCAAACTAAACATACCCAAGTCTTCTACTACAATAAAATGTACCTATTCTCCCATCCTCATAAGGCAGACACGAACACTAGCTTGGTACGTCCAAATTAATTCTATGCCTGCTACCATGCTGAAAAACATCTCTAAATTTACCCACTGTATTCCCCGACTGAACAGAATCCAGAATTTCCCAGCTACACTACATTTACTATCACTAGTCATAACTGATTTTTGTTTTTTTTAACTTTCTCATACCCAAAAATAAAACGGCACCAGTAATCTTCAATGGCACTACTAGTAGCTATGTTTAGTTCAACAGTCACCTAAATTTTGCTGATAAAGCAAGTATGAGTAAAGTGATTGTAAAGAGATTTTTTTTTCACTAAACTAAAATGTTATACTTTCCTACCATGTACAATGGTTTTGCACAAAGCAGCCTTAGGCTTCCTCTCTTGGGGTCCCCCGCCTGTGCTCCTGACATCTCCCACCTTACAACTGGCATTAGGACAAGAGTTTTGCTATGGGGGCACTCTTGTGGGCTAACTCCCAAGCTGTGCTCTGTGTGTCCATTGCCACACGCAGCGTGGCTTGGCCCTGCTCCCCCTCCTCTATCCCACAGGTTGTGATTGATAGCACCAAAAGCCAATGGCTCCCCCTGCTGCTTCCATGGCCTGCAAGGAGAGAGAACTACTGTTCTCAGGCACAGCACTGGATCGAGGTCAGGTATTTAGGTGGGGTGGGGTGGGGGGGAAGAGCAGAACACATAAGGCTTTTTATCTAATGCACTGAATACATTAAGGTATTTAAGCCCTCCCAATACTGCCTCATAGGCGGTTACTGAGAAACAATTGTCTGTACAATTGTGCATGTCAGGTTATACAGAATTGTTCATGGGTCCAATCATTTATTTTTGATCACATACTATGAATGAGCAGCAGGCAAACCAGCTACTCATTAGACTCACAAACATAAAAATACACACCAATTAATATGAATCCTAGTGCAATTAGGAATGTAAGGAGATAGCCACGCAGTGGTTCATTGTTCTTGCCATATCCCTTGGCAAACATTTGAAGACCGGGATAAATGTTGTCTTTGCACAAGGCCTGGAAGATTAAAAAATAAAATAGACAGCTGATTTAGGAAGATACCTCTGCTACAAACATAATATAAAAACTAGGCAGGCTCCTTAAAAGAATGTAAACCTGAGCTGACAAGACAGGTTCCGCCGGTTGTTTCCATATTTATGGATCTTGCCCCAATTGATTAAATCCACACAATTTAGTGTTACTGACCTACTGAACCTGCTACACATATTGCAAGTAGGATTTAGGTGAGTAATGGCCAAAAATGTGGAAGGTCTGTGCAATAATACACCCCCACTGTTAACCATGCACACTTGAGTCCCAAAGGTCAGCAACATTCTACGAATAGCTTTAAAAGCGTTTATCAGTAAACGTTCTTACCTGAAAGACTTTTGGTGCACTCACTAATGATGCAAGAGCGGAAGAGAGAGTAGCAGAGAAGATTCCAGCTGTAATAAGTGGTGCAAATCCAGACACCATGCTCATGACCTGAAACATAGAAAAAAAAAACAAATGGATATATTAAGACAAGCTTTAAAACCCCAGGGGGACAACTATCGGACTACAGAAAACAGAAATCAGATTAGCTTTTAAAGTCATTGTAAAGTCTTGTGTTGTTTTACATGTTATACTTACCTGCTTTATGCAGTCGTTTTGCAGAGTGGCCCGGACCCTCCTTTTCTCAGATCCCTCTTTGGCTCTCCTGGCCCCTGCCTCCTGTTGAGTACCCAACGTGAGCCGCAGCTCCATGTGTTTATTCAGACACTGAGCCATGGCCCTGCCCCCTTTCTCTCCTGATTGGCTCACTGAAATTGATTGACAGCAGCGGGAGCCAATGGCGTCACGCTGCAGTCTCAGCCAATCAGGAGGGAGAGTCTCAGGCACCTGAGACACTCCTGCAATATCACTGGATAGAGATGGGCTCAGGTAAGTATTAGCGGGGCTGATGATGGCTGCTGCACACAGAATATTTTTGTTATCTTAATGCATAGAACAAGAGATAAAAACCTTCTTGCTTTATAACCACTTTAAGATTTACTGCACTTTCTACATAACCACTTAAAGCTGTAGTATATATATATTTTGGGATACAGCACTGAACATTAGTTATGTAAAAGACTTCACACGGGAATATGTGTATTTTCTGCATGGAAGGCAGATTCTTGCAGGCAAAGCTAGAAGATCTGTGCAGCCTTGGATGCAGTCGTGTCCTACTTTTTTTTGTATGCAGCACACATTTTCTCTTGTAGACACAGCTGTGTGTATGGCTCCTTTGAATACCACAGTGATGCATTTAGTCACATTACAAAACTGAAAGCTGAATGCATCTAATCCCTATGATGTAGACCACATGTGAATAAGCCCTAACGGTGTGTATCCCATTACCTGCAGGCAGCTGCTTCTGCTGAAAAACATACCTGCAATGTCTCCTTCACAGCTTCCACATACTGCTCTGAACAGCTGTCTTCCAGGGCTGTGAAGGTTAATAGCAGATGCTGCTTCTGATTCAAGTTGCACCACCCACCCTCCTCTTTCTGCCTTTTCCACCATTTACAGAACCCACAATTACTACACACCTACAATCCATCGTGTGAATGGGCGTAATGAATCATGCCAGGATGACAGGTTCCATAAGAGCAGTGCGAATCGTGCACTGTAGGAAACAGGCCTTGAAGTTGCAAAGTTTCATTTTCCATTTCCCTTACTAGAGATGACAATGGCTGCGCCCGAAGCCGACTAAAGAATTGGCTCGATTGAAGACACTGTAAGATCTCTGGACAGGTAAGTGTCCTTATATTAAACACATTGAGGGTGTGACCTGGCAGAGGCTGCCATTCATATCACTTCATGCACATAGGTCTGCTTTATGACATGTGGCTTATGGATCTTTTCCATTGACATTGTTGTAGCTTGGAGCTAGGACAAGCTCCCTGCCTGTACTCACAGCGGTCTAGTTATACTTTACCTCTACACCTGAGTAGCACCTAAATTTTGTCTTTTTGGGTCACAGCGGCTGCTGTTAACCTTCACAGCCTTAGAAGACAGATGCTCAGAGTAGTATCTGGAAGTTGTGAAAGAAACACTGCAGGGATGATTTTAAAAGGGGTTGTAAACCCTTCCATGTACCCAGTGAATGGACTATACTTAGGGGATGCACAGAGATTAAACAAAGCCTCCTACATAAATTGTAGCTGTCTATCTGCAATCTTCTCTGCATCTGTTCAAAATGCTGAATTTATAAGCTTGTCTGAGAGTTCAGAAAATCGGAGATGGAAAGCTGAAGTTACACTGTGCAGCGCTCAGAGAGGAGAGCTTTGAAAGCTGATTGGTGGGAAGGGACCCCCCACACACACAGCACACAGGAACAGAGCTAAAGCGGTCAATCTGCCTGAGGTCCCTCTCCGTCACTTTTTTTTTTTTTTTGGTGTCAGGAAAAAAATTTCAGAAGCGATTAATGCTGTTAGAGGAAAAGAAAATAGTAGACAGAAATTATATTTAGTGCTTTTAATTGAGACAAGCACACACTATAGAGTGCTATGCTTTGATCATATGTCATGTCTGAGGTTTACAACCACTTTAAGCAGAAGCAATCACCTGCAGACAGTGGGATACACACCATCATTACATGCATGGTGCAGTATCCCCCCAAAAATAAATACTAAACCCCAGCTTTTCTAAGAAGTATGACCAAAGCTTTTTTTGGCCATACATCTATTATGGGTCACAGAAGTGCACTTTTGCACTCCTGTGACCTGGAGCTGGCTGGCAGCAGGTTATTGCCTGCTACCAGCGCAAGTTGCAGTGACACTCCAGGCTTTAGGATTCCTATATCCCAATATTGGCGGGATCCACCCAACTGCTGATGGACATCTGGCTACTCCTCTCAGCAAGCAGCTGAAAGTCAAAGCCATCTGCACCCATCCAGCTTGGCACTCCAGTGAGTGCTAGAGGAGTAGAGTGGTGACTGAAAGCCACTGCTCTCCACTCTGAAAAGAATGAGAACTGAGTGATCAGCGGTCATGTGATCAGTCCTCTGGCTTAGAGCTGACATGGACAGCTGCAGCATCATACCGATGCTGCAGCATAGAGGTATGTGTTTATTTATTGACACTATACATCATCTTTAACTACCTTACATTACATTCCTAAAAACTGTGGAAGGCTTGGAAACCCTGTCAGATGTTACTGCTGCATGTGTCCCTACTGGGGAGATTCTCCATCTTCCCTGAAGAAACAGGGCAGAAAGTGATGGAAAATCCAAAAGTTGTAGAGTTATCGCAGAAACAAGAGGAGAGATATTCTCCAATACAGACACCTGTTTCAGTGACAACTGTCCAGCAGAGGATATACCCTCATTTTGGAGTGATTTCCTCTAACTTCCTGTTGTGTCTTTCAAGCAGAAAGTAAAGGGAAACTTGCACAATAGCTAAAGAAAGCAAACATTAGACAGTGAAGTGTTTTTACCCTTCTCTGCTCTTTCCCAACCCAATGACAAAAAAATGTTGGTGATACATATTTTAACCAAGCCATAAAATAATATATACAATCAGAACTAAAAAAACTCTTATCGCAGCATTCTGAAAAGATGATTACATTATAGAATTATGATTGTTATACATAAAAAGGATTAAAATGTATATTTTCTATTTCAAAAGCTCAGTATTATTCAAGGACGGGGCTGTTGTACTTCCTTACCTGGAAGTTGTTGCTCCCTTTTGCCTACTGCAAAAAAAAACAAAAAAAAAAACAAACAATCCCTTACCTGGAAGTTATTCATGAGTCCATATTCACAGTCAGGTTTGCAATATGAGAAATTGTAGTTTAATTTACAAGCTGCATCAGTACAGTTCGACACAGCTGCAGAAAGGGTGTCATTAACATTCCCCGATGCATCGCGTAAAACACATGAACCTGCAGAACAACAGAAAGAACAAACTTGTTGAAGCAACAATAGGACAAAGTGCAAAAGTCAATATATGACCGGTCATAAGTGCATGGTCTTTCCTTTCGATTCTAAAAATGCATTTTGGAGGTGTACTTATTCCAGGGGAGCCTATTCCCCTTATTCTTTTGTGCTCGTTTCTCTTTTTTAAGGCTGCTCCTTCAGACCATGTAAATGACATGCGTAAAAGCACCATGGCGGAATAGAGTGACAAACCCTTTTGAAGACCATTTCAAATGTGTATTCAGCAGAAAAATAAGCAAAAATACTGCTTAACAAAAATAAAATTAAAAGGAGATATTGATTTTGTTATTTTATTTAATTTTTGACAAAGGCCCTATTCAAACCTAAACATTTTATGGTTCAAGAGCGCCAAAATGCCCAACATCAAAAATCCATTTACAGGTGTGCCAGTTCACTCCTGAGCATAGTGTTGCTTGAATTTATAGTTTAAAAAGTACAGAAACTTCTTTTCAGCTACAAGTGTTTTTGGCCTCAACAGATTTCACTAGGAACACCTGAAAAAAACTTGAGTTTTGCTTTCCCTAGCAACAAGTTTTCGACTGGCTAAAAATAATTAAAATAAAATACTTAATGGAAAAGTACAGCCATAAGCTGTACTTCTCCTGTGGATCACAGGAGTGCAGTTTGTTCTGCACTAATGTGCCCTATTTTCAGCTGACAACAGACTAAATCCTGCTGTCAGCTTACGCGAAGAGCCGGTCCAAGCTCTGAAAATATCATGATCATATGGTTAGGATCCACCAAGGAACCTGGACTGGCATTTGGCTTAGCCTGTCAGTGAGCCGCTGAGAGCCTGAGCAAACCGCGTCCACCCCCTCCACAGCCCAGCGCTCCAGTGAGCGCTGGAGTGGCAGAGCAGACAGTGATGTCTATGGGGAGAACAGTCAGTGTTTGAGCTCTCAGTTCTCAGCCTTAGAGATGGCGGTGGACAGACGCAGCATCAGAATGAGGTGCATCCACCCACGTAGCTATGATTTTGAAAAGAAAAAAAAAAACAAAAAAAAAAAAAAACACACTTCTCCTTCAAAGTAATTATAAAGGAAAAAAAAAAAAAAAAACATGTCTATACTCACCTGCTCTGTGCAAAGGAATTGCACAGAGCAGCCCTGAACCTCCTCTTCCAGGGTCTGCCACCAGCACTCCTGGCCCCTCCCCTCTGTCTAATGCCACCATGGAAAACTGGTTCCCATGAGGGCACTTTTGCGTGCTTACTCCCTAGCCCCACTGCCGCGTTAACGCAGACAGCGGGACTTCTCCCTGCCCTCCGCTCCCTCGTTAATGAGTTTGATTGACAGCAGTGGAAACCATGGAAACATGTAAGTGAGGGTAGACAAGAGCTGCAGGCGCGCACAGGGCTGGATCGAATGAGGACTCAGGTACTCTGGTAATAAGGGGAGGGGTGCCAATACTGATGCCTAAACGTTTTTTACTTAAATAAAAGGAATGCATTAACTCTCAAAATTGCCATCGCTAGTACGAATGCCTGTAAAACTGAGCAAAGACACTGAACTCAAGTATGAATGTGGTCTAAAAGACATAAAAACGAATTCCTGGAAGGCAATGCAACTAGAAAATATATATGGTATAGATAAAAGTTAAAGTAAATCATTATTCCTAAAACTTTGGTAATACAAGTAACGACGATTTTCAAATTGACACACACAAAGCAGAAATTGAATTCTTACCCACAGATACTGCAACTCCCATGTAGACTATAGTTGTTATAAGAATGGCCAGAAGGGTTCCTTTAGGTATGGCTAGTTGAGGGTCCTGTAAAAAAATCAAACACATATATAAAGTAAAAGCTCTAAAAGATAGTGTTATTTTAGCACACACTGAGAAAATACTCACCGCAAGGTCACCTGAGATATTAGCTCCTGCTAAGATACCAGTTGCAGCAGGAAAAAAAATGGCAAAGACTGAAAAGAATGTCTCTTCACTTCGAAAGGCTGGTCCAAAATTTTCACTGAATATTTCAGCTTCAGAAAAAGAAAGGAAGAAAACGTGTGGTGCTTAATGTGTACTGGCATTAAAGTAAATATCTATAGTTTTACTGCAGAAGATACTAAAGAGATACAATCCAATAAAATGAAGCAGTATGAATACACATGAAGACCTATGATCTAAATAAAAATTAACTTTTATTTTACTCTGTCTTTTGAAACCATTGAAAAACCAAAAGCTACCTATTCCAACAACCCAAATTTTTCCAAACGTACTGTACTATCACAATAAATATAATCTAACTAGACAGAGTGGACATGGAATGGAAGGGTTAGAACTACAGTTAAATTTTCAATGTGGGGAGAGTTTTTCCCTCACTTTCCATTAGGACAAAAGTGATGGGAAATCTCTCCATTAAGGGAACACATTATAATAAAGCACTTATGGGAAGTGAGGATGAAATTATGTGGACAGCAGTGAAACTGAACATAGGTATTTACTCTTCCAAAGTCTTTCTGAACAAAAATACAGGGGTTTTACACTCAGGGAAAAGTCCTCATCTCCATTGAGGGATGCAGCTTGATGATAATTAAGCAACTTTGGGATTTACTGCCGTCTATAGGAGAAATGGACACTAGGCACATAGAAAACTGAAGGTCAGTCCCTTCATGGATTTATCCTCTCCCACCTCACACCTGCACAGTTGGACCAAGGAATCCAAAGAGACAATAGCATATAAGCAGGGGAAGCTGTGCCACTCAATGACTTTTTGAAAAGGATTTTACAGTGAGTACAACAATCATATTTCATCTCTTGTCCATTGAGTGATACAGCTTGATGTTAATCTATGAAAAATAAGAAACCTGGGGATTTCCAAATACAGTCCAAACCGAGGTAAGCATATCAACATAGGTAACCCAGTCCAACTAGGGAAAACCAATGCAAAAGGGAGACCAAAGGCATTAAACAGCAAATTTCTAGGACTCACAACTAGAACTAATAGAGGCAGAGACATCCACCCCATATAAAGTAGCAGGCCTACAGATGTGACGTGATAGCGACCTGATGACCAAAATACCAAGAACCACTCACTGCACCATTGCAGTGGCCCTAAACAGGACAAAACACAAAGAACTCACAACTAATAGGCCTGCACAACAACCTATCAAAAAAAAAAAAGTGGATCTGGAAGCCGGGGAACCTCTTTTAGGACATTTTGGAATAGTAAACAGGGAATCAATTTAGGAAGCAGTGATCGAAAAGAAAACCCCGACAGTCCTTGCCACATCCATGCAAAGAAATCTCCTTAGAGAAACAAGTGCTGGACACAGGGAAGGGAACAAAAAAATCCTGATTAAGGGGGAATGCAGAGACCACGTTCAATAAAAAGATGTTTTTTGATCTCAAAACAACTATTTTGCGAAGATCAAATGGAGCTCCATACAGAACACAGAAACCCTTCTTACAAATATTAGGCACAAGAAGACTGCCTTACAAGGCAGCAACATGAAAAAGATGTTTAGAAGGGAACAAATTGTGGTACAAAGGGGGAGCAATGTGTGTAAATCCTTGTAAAGTACAAATCATTGATAGATTAGCAAGAAAACATCTAAAAGAAATAGATGCAGACACCTGACCTATGATGGTGCCAAGGCCAAATGTTGTTCTACTCCTGACTGCAGGGAGCATACTCCCATCGAAATGGCATAAGAGGAAAATCCCCCACAAACATCAGTGAGAATAAAAACTTTGAAATGCAATGATTAATTGTGTAGAAAGCAAATGTACAAGCTTTAAAGTAGAAGAGGCAAGAAAAAACAAAATAAAAAAAAAACTTTCCCGGCAAGTGAAAGCATAATGTGTGCTAGTATGCACCACAGACCAGCACATTATGAAAGATCTACCTTAAAATTAAGCCCCCAAGCAACACACTGTGACAGATGACAGAGCTTTCATCCTCACCCAGTTTTCCTTCTAGGGTCGCGGGCTCCAGACATTTGAATAGCCGAATTAGGATGACATCACTCCCATGCATAGAAGCCACGATCGTGGCACAGAGCTCTGAATGAATGACATTCACAGTATGCCATCTATTCAGGGGGCAGTGTGCATGAATTAGTGAAGTCACTGGCAGCAGAAAGCATGAATATCTCCTAAACAGTGCATGTTTAGAGGCTATTCCTTGTACCTGCAGGTAAGCTTTATTATAAGCTGTCCTGTTGGTACAAGTCACCAAGCAGTGTTTACTACTGCTTTAAGCAAAGTCAGGAATAATTAATCTGAAAACCCCCGGTCTGTCAAACCCTGGGCTTCAACAGCCAGGTTGACAGACTGTGAACATGAAGCAGGGTGGGGATTGGTCCTTGAGAGAAAGATCTGGGCAATGTGGTAAATGCCACAAATTGTAGTCTAAAGAGACAAATTAAGTCAATGTACTGCACTCTTTCAGATCAATCTAGATTCTATGAGTATGACTAAATTGCCCTTGATCCTTTGAAGTAGATCAGATCCAATCACCGCCACCAGAAAGGATATCAGAACTGCTTACTCTATATTATGACCCCTGTAATAGAGGAGGTATGAACAGAGCTTGTGGTTAAACCACTATTCCAAGATCTCGCCTGCTCTGGAACACCTTAAGCCACACACCGAGATCTCAGACATCTCACAGGACTCCCATAAGCTGAATATAGACACAAATCCAATGGATGGCTCAAAAGGATCTACAGGACTCTCACCCAACCCACCTCCCAAGCCAACAAACCACATTCAAAACGGGGCATGCAATTAAAAGGAAGCACACTGCACATAGTGTAGCCCCGTTTAAGTATTCTTATTTATTCCCCAGTATGTGCATTCTTTTAAACAAAGCTCATATACAACACTAACAAAGACAAATCATATGTGCTCCGAGTTAAAATGCCGATATCCATATCCACACCCAGTGCGTGTGTGCATGAAAGTCATGACAACATGCCCTGCCCAACACGTTTTGTTACAAAAAACGTCTTGAGAGCAACTATGATATGTTAGCGCTGTTTAAAAGAATTCAGGGTGGTTGCAGAGAGAACCCCAGTACACATAACGACTGGAGAAAACATGCACTTGCTGACTAACTAGAAAGCCTTCCAGGCTTTCAATATCTGGCTTAAATCTACCATCAGATGTTGATAGTAGTAAATATGTTCCTATCACACAGAAAAAAAAACAGCAAAGCTGAAGAAAACACTTCAAATCTGAGAGACACTAATCAAAAATAAGCAAGGTGTAAGGTGCAAGGCCTTCAGTTTCTGATGTGCCTAGTGTCCAATTTTCCTATAGGCTGCTTTATAACTCCTAGTTTGCTTCAACCTTGGGTTGCTCAAGCTGTGTTCCTCAAAGAGACAAAAAGACGAAAGAGAAAAAATATTTAGGTTGTTGTTAGGCTATAAAAATTTCAGCTCTTGTACCTGTATACCCCTTATTTACCAAAGACAGTTTTATAGTTCCATGCCACTGTTTATGTAGCTTTGACTTTAATAATACAAAGTAACACATACAATGTTTTATTTATTTATTTTTGGGAAAGGGTGGGTAACTGAACTTTATTTTGTTAATATTGTTTTGCAAAAATACTTGAACTTTCTAATGGAACTATAGCTAAACACAGGTAATAAAAAAAAAAAAAAAAGGCTTAATTCGGTTTTGACCAGCATTCGTAAAAAACAAAAATTGATTTACAGTAAAATAAAATGATACTCCTTTTCTATAATCTGTTTTTGAAATAACACTAAAATGATCTTTCTAGTACAAAGCATGGCAAAGCTATTTGCAAATTAAAAAACATCTGTTTTCACCTTTTGCATGTTTCCTTGTCGTGCGATACTGAAACAAGTACTGAAGCTGAGAAGGGGAGGAAGCTGTTAATTAGTGCCGATTAGGGTAGTTAAAGTGGAAGTAAACTCATCTATTGCTTTATGCCAAGGAAGCTGCCATCTTTGCCTCTGTTTAATCTTCAACTGCAATGGTGCTGCACATGTGATTCGTTATGACACCAGCCATTGGATGGTTTGATAGTTTGGCTGAGAGCACAGCCAATGTGCAGTTAGCATTCCCGGCATGCCTTTTTTTTTTTAACTGTTTAAATCGATGGGTTTACTTCCACTTTAAGGCTTAACAAGGGGTTAAAAGAAACCTTTTAATTTGCAAGGTTTTTATAAGTGATGTCATATGTAGATCTGCAGACTGTCTGCAAATGTAATTTTACACAGGAGAAGCTGTATTTTGACAGCCACTCCTGGGGTATAACACAAAGCAACTACCAGCTATCATTATGACAGCCAGTCATTTCCAGTAATAGAGGCAGGAAATGCAACAGAAGGGTGAGAAGAGATGGACAAAAGACATGTATCCCAAAAACTTTGTTGAAGTGTATACCGCTTCCGTTTAAGTAGTTAAGAATATTCTACTTTAAAAAGAGGATGCTACTGAAACCGATTCATTTATTACAGTGAAAACACACACACTCTTCTTTACCCAGGAGTAGGGATGGACTCGGGCGTGTTCGCACACTCCACGTGCAGAGCCCGGCCAGGAAGTCAGCACAGCACTGCGCTAATCACAGGCAGTGAGACATTTTCCCAATGTGCGACTGCAGGGACCGGGAAATGTCTCACTGCCTGTGATTAGCGCAGAGCCGTTCCGACTTCCTGGCGGGCTTTGCACATGGAGTGTGCGAACACGCCTGTGCCCATCCCTACCCAGAAGTCTACTGGTCATTATACTGTAGGGGCTTGAGGAAGATTAGAACTAGAAGTTATCTTAGCACATCACAGTAACAGGATAATGGTAGTAAGAAATGTGTTTACACCATACATAGCACTATTCTTTTACCTTTATAACCAAAGAATCCTTTAGCCTCCTTGTCCTCTAAGGGAATGACTGTTCCTATAAAGAAGTCAACGATCGCCAGCAACAATATCACCAATAATACTATCTGAGCCTGGAAAAATTAAAGCCATGGAGAATTATTTTAAATGAATGGTAAACCAAGTCCAACCTGCATATTTAATAATAAACACATTTTTCAAACGTATATATTATATTATTTACAGAATTATCTTTAAAATGCACTAGCTAAATGTGCTTTTAGAATTTATGTTCCCTTGGCCTGTCATAATTGTGTATTGGTGCACAATGGCACTCAGATCTAGCTACGGTAAACCACAGAAAGTAGGATGTTAACTGTGAAGCTGCAAAAGTAAAGCTTTACACATATCCCTTTTAGATCCCATGAGTGAGTAGACTATTGCTTTACAAAGGCAAATCAGCATACGACCAGAGATGATAGGCACAATTTGATCTTTATGGAAAGCAATGAGTTTCTAAAGCAGGACTGTACTGAAAAAAGTGGGGAAGCCCCATAAAACTCCTGTGGGCAAGGAGGGTCATATGGATAACATTTTCCACCTTTTGCCTGAAGGTATAAATCCCCCCTAAGCATCCGAGAAGGGTATGTGTATTTATGAGCCGTCTCCCAGCATACTGTACAGCAATGCTTCCCAACTCCAGTCCTTAGGGACACCAAGGGGCCATTTTCCACACTTCCAGGTACTTACACCAGCAGCTTTATGACTCTCACCTATTATTTTAATAATGATTCCGTGAAGAGGCATGAAAAACATGACCTGTAAGGGATGCTTTGCAAAACGTATAGTGGAAGTTACCAAATAAGAGAGACCACAAGTTCTCCACAGTAATAGACTTTCAAGCCAATTGGTTTAAAATTTGCTGCTCGGTGTACTTGGTTCTATAAATTAAAGGCATGTGAAACACAAATACCTAATTACCAAGAGAACATGAACAACATGTGACTAAACTGGCATTTTATAATCTAAATGTCCTAATTAAGAGGAAGTTCAGGTCAAAAGACTTAGGCAGTAAGGGTCTGTCACATACATCCAAATAAAAATAATATTCTTGAGAAATATCTTAATCTTGTTTGCACTATTTAGTTTTATTAATTAGAGTAAGGATCAAGGTGAAAAGGACATAGGAGATTAGCTACAAAAACATCAGAATTAGCAACTCAGAAGAAAATAATAGAATTTGGTTTTATCCATAAAGGGCATTTGGAACATGAAACAAAACGATAAGCTCTATGCTAGACATAACTACAGTCTACCTAGGACCTTTTAGCTGATGTCTGCTTTGCTGCATAGGACGCAGTACATGGTGCTGAATTATGACTATTCATCTATGCTATTTTCTTTTGAAAAATGGGCTTGTCAATAACTGTCTGTTTTTATTCTTTTGTGACAATGTACCCCATACTCACACACATACACATTTTGGGGGGGGGGGGGGGGTTGCACGATCTGGGAGCCCAAGATTCCGATAAGTGCCCTGCCTGCAGACCCCTACAACCACCAGCCAGGGTTGTGGAGAAGAGGCCAAAGTCCCGTCGTCCGTTCCCCCCCCCCCCCCAGGTTGGGAGCATGTGGTCTGATATGGGGACCCCCATGGCATTTTAATTTTGGCATGGGGGTTCCCCTCACATCCATAGCAGACCAAAGGGTGTGTTTTTTTTTTTCCTCTTAAAATCCATACCAGACCTGAAGGGCCTGGTATGGATTGGGGGGATTACCACGCTGTTTTTTTTTCCCTCGTGTTCAAAACTGATGATATGTGATTCAGAAGCATTCCCATAGTAGGCAATGAGCCTGGAATTTGCATCTGAACCACAATGCAGTGCTCAGAAAACACACACAAGACTCTTTCAATTCGGACTGCGGATGTACCGCAGACACGCGATAAGCTTCAATGGAAAACTATGTTGTTTAACATGTCATGCGACTCAGATGTGGTTCAAAATGCGTCCATAACGCATATATGTGAACCGATATGGAGTTATCCTGGAAAATAAGTGTCTCCACTGCAGCTTTATCACCAATCCTTGTTTCCAACCCAAAATTTTCAAACTCCAATAGTCAAAAGGGACAGAAAGTGAGCCGAAATCCTCTGAACATGGCAACAGTGAGCAAAACTAATGTTACAGCTGTGCTAACCCTTCCCTATGCTATCCATAACTTTAAATCTTTTTTTGGGCTGGAGTTACACTTAAGTTGAATTTTTATGAAATTTGGAGCTGCTACATTTTAAGAACAAACCTACAGATCCTATCATGTTTGTTAATTGGTGCCGATTGGCAAGTACTTGTTATCTTGTCCAGCCTTCCACCATTCGGCTAAATGTATAGTCGGATTTACCAGTACAATAACATGTAATATAAGAAAGATTCACCAAATGGTTAGCTAGACACTTACTTTTGCTTCCCACTCCATGCCTGCTACAGAGATACCCAACAAAAGGACAACAGTTATCGCACCAACGATTCGAATATCATTTATGTCATCCACCATAATAGCATTGTGTTCCTTTGGAAAGGAGAAAAAAAAAAAGAAAAACAACAAAATAAGTAAATGTATTTATGCATCTATCTATACATGTGCAGACTATTCTAGAAATGTCAGTGCTACCACAACAGTACAGCAGAAGCCCACCCCATTCGTAAAACAAACTTAAATACAACACTCATACTGTTGTATAAGTCCCTTTAGTGAAACCTCTACAGAGTACAGGACAGGTCCTGTGTGCGTTTAGTGTAAACAACCAAGTGCTGTTTCCAGCAGGTAGTGCCGTGCTGCAGCTTTAGGTATAATGAACAGGCATTTGTAAAACGGTTCTATTTAGGCACATTCCTGGATTGCAGCCAGTGAATGAAGCTGATGACATCAACAAAGCACAGCGCTTCAAATTTTCATACTGCACATTTCGTCTGTGCCTGGCCCTTGCTGTGACAACGCAGCGATGTGTACAAGAAAACTTGCCTGCTATGTATGGTGCTGGAAACGTGACATTATGGATACAGCATGAGGAATACACCCAATGCCACATTATGACATATGGAAAAAGTGTGTAGTTACTTCCTTTTAGGTCTTAGTATCCAGTCCTGTATTTAACACTACAATATACTGTATAGAATGTCTAGTTATTATCTCCAGATAATTGTGGTGCAAAACATGAATTGAAATCTTGGTTAACATCATAAGGCTAGGATAAAAACGTGGTTGCAAATATCTGCTAATATTAAAAGCCGTTGGTTCAGGATGACAGTCAAGGGAAAAAAATACACACGCAGCATTGATCAGGAGATCCAGACGGTGGGTCCACCGGCTATAGGCATTGCCCTCATAATTATGTCAGTGCTGCTGTTACAAGACTGCACTGGGTAGTACAAGGAGAGAGAGAGAGCAGCTGGCATTAACAGCAAAATGATGCATATTTAGGTGAGACTACACATGTAGCCTGGAATTCAGCTTGAAGAAAGAGTGAGCCTCTGTAGTACAGCCCATCATCCCCTCTTTAGAATGTCATGGCTCTATCCCAGGTAGACAGCCAAGCAACTCCAAAAAAAAAAAAAAAAAAAAAAAACAAGAACCAAGCCTCAAATTTTAAGCACCAGGGAATAAAAAAAAAATAAAAAAAAGTACCATAACTAAAAACATTCAAAATCAAATGTCATAGAAGTGTGGACACACCATTATGGAACTATTGCTGGCAATACACTATTAGATTTCAGTTTTTCTTTTTAATAAATCTGTAAAAATGTCAACAATTGTGTCAATATGGGGTGCTGCGAGTACATTAATGAGGAAAAAACATGAACGTAAATGATTTTAGCAAATGGCTGCAATATAACAGAGTGAAAAATTTAAGGGGGTCCGAATACTTTCCGTCCCCACTGTATACATATTGCCTGGATTAAGGTTGCCAATGTTTCTGCACTGTTTAACTGAGCAGTATATTTATTGCGCTGCACATATCAATTTGTTTAATTGTGAATTTGGAATCAGAAACTGGCGTTGGCTAACTCATAAGCACAGACAAAAGTTTGTACCTTAGTAGGAATATGCATTATGAAGTATTCTTTGTATAAAATCCTTTAATTACCTACCTGCAGTAATTCCACAACAGTTTCAGAGAATCCCACCACATACATAGCAACGGCAACAGCATTTGCAAATGCAAAGATCAGTCCTATTGCACCTCCAAATTCTGGTCCCAAACTTCGAGAAATTAAGTAGTATGCACCGCCTACAAACAATGAAAAATATGATTGACAACTGCTGCAACATATTTATATGCAATGCACTTACACTGATATAAAAAGGATCCAATAATTTGAGATTAGATATGAAATTGCCTGATTAATTCAATTATTGTAAATAAATATTACACAAAATAGCATAAAAATAATTTAAATTATCCCCTACAACAGTAGCTATACGTAAGTCACATGTGCATTTGTGTATATAAAAATATGTCATTACTTAGATACTAGGGAAATAATTGTAGCATACCTAAACAAAAAACTGAGTAAATCAAAAGGGAGTTGAGGTGATTGAACAGTTTACTAATACTTGAATCACCTTAGCTCCCTGGACCAAAGGTCTGGTCTTGCTGTGCTGTACTGCCAGGAACAGCAATAAGCCTTACCACTGTCCTACTCAAAGCGTTGGCTCTAAGTGACTAATGGAATTTCAGTAACATTCTGCGATGCACTGTAGCAGCAGTGGAGCATAACAATGAGCAACCTACCACCAACCCTCAAGATCTCCACTTTTCAAGAAACTGATGGTTTTTGTTTAAGCGTAAATACAGCTATGAGCTACCGTGTCTTCCAACAATCAGATCTTGCCCATTACAGCTAGCAAAAAAAAATAATACCTCCAGGACATTGTCACTGCCTGGGCCTTCCTAGGTTTGTTACAGTGTTTACAGACCCTGCCACAGTTTACTCTATGACCCTTTCCAACTGCGTGCAGGGAACGATGCTTTAGGCAATAATGGAATCGGTGTTGTACACACCAGCAGAGTCTTGTAAACACTATGTGGTATTAAACAGACAATAAAACCAGAATGCATTAGAGGCATGATTTTTCTTAATCAATGGGATGGGTGGGGATTCAACCACTTTTACTTACCGCACTCACACACATCTCTAAATTGTGTATTCCCATTTCAAAAGTGAAAGGTATCATTTATTTCAGGAAAGAAATTCCCATACCTCCATCTGATTTTATTAAGTACACTGTGGTAAGCTCAACTGTGTCTGCTTTGTTAAAGGAAGGAAAATGTATGTTTATTTTTAGGAAAAGGATTGCAGAGTATGTTCATGTCATAACTGTGTGATCTGTTTTATGTGACTTTGTATCTGGCAATACATTCAGTCACGTGCCCGTAAAGCTGAACTCCAAGCAACACTGATTCTTGCTTAAAAAAAGCTTAAAGTGATCCTAAACACACACCATGTAATCTACATTGTGCCTCCTTTTCTGTATGTGGGTGATGGCACTGTATTTTAATTTAAAAAAAAAATCTTAGTACCTTTTTTCTAATCGATATACAGCTGTCACATGACCCAGATCTTTCCCAGCCTGTCTGCGGGGAAACATAAGCAGGAGGAGCCTCTAGTCCTCTGCTACTGGTCACATGTTCAAAATAAAAATAAAATAAAAAAAAAACAACCTTTGGAACACAGAGGTAAAAAAAATAAAATAAAGAAATATATATATCAATAATTAAATTGGCATACAAATATATCCTTATTACTCTGAAAAATAACACAGTGTTGGACGGTTTTCTGCCAGACAGGCTGTGTCACGCTCCTCCAGAATGTGTCTTAGAATAAGAGGGAGATGAAGCCTCTATTAATCTACATGTATTAACCTGCCCCCTCCCCCATTGTGTTTAGCTGGTTAGTGAGCACGGAGGATGGAGGTAGGGAGTGGGCTGTCATTTACCACTATGTATTCATTATGCGACTCTAGTCACATGGGCTGCCCAGATGCGATAGGGAGGAAATGCTCAAAATAGAAACTAACTGAAACCGGAGTATGTGCAGAGTTGCCACCACAACTGTAAAAATCCCTAGCTGAATTGGGTACATGGACAGAAGGTAGAGATAGAGAGCAGCAGAATCAATTAGGTTTTTTGCAGAATAAATAAAAAAAAAAAATCTCAGTGACCAAATGCTGATAGTTTTTTTATGATGTGGGTTTAGTGACAGTTTAAGCGGTTTTAAATGCATTTGTGCAAGTATATGTGTACATGAATGTGAGTTAGTATAAGAAAATTTGTCTTCCTATCAGCCATCTGTAAATCACCTGCACAGAGTGGCTTAAGACCATGGTGATGGGGGGCAAGTCTTAGGAATCAGGCTTTACTGCAAAACTGTTCTGCTTACAGAAGGAAAGAGCAGAGTGAAAAGCAAGATAACCTTATTCATGTGCTAATCCTTCATTGCCCCGTGAGAAGGCAGATCATCACATTAACCAAGCTATGCTCCTGTTCCACTGGCTAAAGACCTGGCTATATAAGTTGGTGCACCAGGATAACAGTTTCCATATTTGCATTGTAATGTATCTGCTTGTTTAGAGATCAGCTTCAACAATCCAGGGAAAAAAACTGAACGTTTTACCCCAACGTGTAAAAAAGACTGGCCAACAACAGTCCACTAATTAGATGAAACAACAATTCTACGCCGTCTGTAGAGGTCCGATTTCATTTTATACAGCAATCATATCAGTTTGATGTCGGCATCACCAATCTGACAATTACCTGTTATGTAAAAGGTACAGAGAAAAGTAAAACCCCGTACACACATGGGCAGAACGTTGGGAGACATTTGCCGAAACAAAAAATACTGACATTCTGCCCATGTGTACGTTGGTCTGTCCGTTCGGCCAGCTTCTGTCAGAACGTGCATGCTGGAAAACCAACAGCCAGTGTCCTGTCGAGAAATGTCCCCCATCAGCTAGTGTCTGCCCTATACTGCGTAGGTGCACCGCTTGCGCACTACAAAGGAGACAACAAAAGTCTCCGAACATGAACAGCGGTTCATGAGCTCTACATGGCGCCTGTGCAATTAATAGTACATTCTGTCGCACGCTCCCGCGGTATGCCTACAGAATGGGCAGAGCAGATTACACAACTGAAGAAGTTTTACAATGATGGCCAGAGCCGATAAAGGCGGGTAGTTCAAGGTTACATACATAACACAAGCAACGTCAATACTTTACGGATTTAATTTTTATTATGCTTATATCTTAACTAGTTGCTTAAACACACCCCGCAAAGATCCGCCCCATTTGAGAAATCCACCCCCATGAGCTTTGGCAGTGTGCGGGAGTGTGTGACAGAATGCACTATTAATTGTGTAGGCGCTGTGTAGAGCTCATGAACAGCTGTTCATGTTCGGAGACTTTCGGCGTCTTTGTCCTCCATACTGCGCAAGCGATGCGACTGCACAGTACGGGGCGGACACTATCTGATGGGGGGGGGGGACCTTTCTCATCAGAACACCGGCCAACTCCTGATAAGTGCTCTCAGCCAATTGCAAAGAGAGCTAATCGGAGTGTTCTGGCAGAGGAGATCGCTGGACTAACCTTGCATGGTTAGTACAGCGGCTCCTTACTGGAGCCGTCAGCTTTTTTTCGTGCAAAAAACAAACAAACTGTAGTGCGCACCTGGCTTAAGTGCTTCTGACAAACTATACCACTGGGAGTGGAAATTTAATTAGAACCAAAACGGTTAATATAACATCAGTGATGCTATTGTTGAGCAATCAGCAATGGACAAAGTAAAAGTTCTACAGCACTTCCTAATGTTTTATGCTGTAGCTTCAAATGTCAAAGGGTCAATATAAAAGTTGAACTTGTACTTGCTGGTTGGTAGCAGATTTTACGCACAAGGTCACTATAATATGTTTGTAAACAATGTGAAAAACACCGGCTGCCAGTGAAAGAAGCAGAATGTTCAGCATGCTTCTGATAATACATGATAACCCAGCCCTGTGTGGCCTTTGTATGGAATACAATTATCAGCAACACTACTGGTCCTAACAACACCGGAAGGTGAAAGGACAGGCAATGGTGGAAACACACAAAAGCACAACACTGTCCCTGGTTTGTAGTCAGCTGCAACCATACAGAAAACTAAACCACTTTCACACGCTATCTGTAGTATAATCTACTTCTCTTTTTTTTTAACACAAAACTTGTGAACAACACTGCAAATTCCAAATGAACAGTTAGAAAGCAGTTTTACCGTACGGCTTTACAGACAATGCAAACAGGCAACGGAGCACAGCGTTCAATACTGCACATTACATTTATCTTTTGCTCGGACTTCACTAAAGTGAATTCTGAATAGCTGCTTTGTGGTTCCTTCATTATGCATTTAATAACTGGCTCCTGCAAGGATTTAATACATAATTTTAGATCACATTCTATAATATGGAATCTAAAATTCTCCCATGAAATGAACCGTTGATCCTAATTAGTGCCAAGTTAGGAATACATACAGTATTAGGCTTAAAGTGATTTTATTTATTTTTTAAATAAACATAATTACTTCCACTGTTCAGTTCGTTTTGCACAGAGTGACCCCGATCTTAGTCTTCTGGGGTTCCCCCCCCCACCTCCGGCGGCTCTCATGGCTCCTCCTCTTATCAGATAACCCCCTAGGAGAAGCTCTCTCCTGGGGGGGTTACCTTGCGGGCATGCTCCTGAGTTCATCATTCGGTGTCCATAGACACCAAATGTAGGACTCGGCCCTGCTTTCCGGTGCCCATGTGACCAATGGTTGCACTGCTATCAATCTATCCAATCAAGAGCCGAGAACCCCGGGCAGAAGGACAGTGGGAAATTCCAGGGCTCAGGTAAGTAAAATGGAGGGGCTGGGGGCCGGTCACTGCCGGGTGTCTTTTCACCTTAACGCATAGGATGCCTTAAAGTGAAAAAACATGAGGGTTTACAACCCCTTTTATTATAAAAAAAATACATTTTCCATTTAAATCTATGGATTTAGAAAATAGGCAAGATTAGATAAAATACAGAGCACCAAGAAACCATCTTGGAGATTAGACTGGACTTTTTTTTTTCCTCTTGGAATAGTGTCTGTATAATGTATATTAATTAGGACATACTATGCAAAACACAAGATTTCACAGCACACTTACCAGCCAGCCTGCAAAGCAACCAAATTGACCCTGTCTAACAATTTACATTAAAAACAGAGGGTTTTGTCTGCACACATTTGAAAACATATGCGTAAGCTGCAGTGCCCACATCAACAATCCTCCGTATACTGCAGTGATAACTCTTTAAAATTTCTACATAAGAGCACATACTGCAAAAAGGCTTCTGTGTGCAGCAGCCCTCTCACACCTACCCAAGGTCCCTCTCTGTCTAGCAATGTCCAAGAGTGGCTCAGCTGTCCGAGATTCTATTTCCTGATTGGCTGAGAAAAAGCAGAGGCACCATTAGCCCCTGCTGCGGCCAAAGTCAGCTAGCCAATCAGGGGAGAGAGGGGGCGGGGCTGGGTCAGGGCTCTGTACCTGAATGGATACAGGGAGCTGTGACTCGGCTTGGGTGCTCCCATAGAAAGCTGCTTGCTGTGGGGGCCCTCAACAGGAGGGAGGGGCCAGGATCACAGATGAGGGACCCAAGAAGAAGAGGAGGATCCAGGCTGCTCTGTGCAAATCCACTGCAACACAGCAGGTAGGATGTTTATTTTTATAGGAAAAAAAATAAATAAAATTACTTTAAGGGCATGTGTGCCAGGAGGGAGCTCACCCCCTCCTTAAAAAAGGCACAGGGATGCTCGTGACATCAAGCAAGTGTCCCCACACCCGATTCAACCAACTGTACAAAAAAAAAAAAAAGGGCAACCACCCAACCTTTAACTGGCCTTTGCAGCAAGGTGCACATGGAAGGGCAATGCACATCACAGACAAGCAAAAGTTTTCCCAGTTTAGTTACCATCCAGCCACCCAGCCTTCCATGTGCACCTTACTTATTTTTTTAGTACAATTAGGATATAAAACATATTAAAGGATAAGTTCGCTTTTTTTTTCCCTAAATTCCAGCTCCCCTATGCACCAATATAGCATTCATGTACTTTTTTTTGCAAAAACATCAAAGCTTTCCGTAAAATCTACAGACACATACCTTACTGCCCCTAATCCACGTTTCCAAACGTATCAATTGCATCTGTCTTTCTTCCTTACAGACTATAGGCTATGACACAGGAAGGAGTTGACCAGCTGACCTCATAAGCCCACACCCTGCATCATACATTCCCAGCTCCATATTTTTTAAATGAAATGCAATCAGTGATCACCCTTCTCACTAAATACACAATATACATTCAAATTGCATAGTGTATGGCCATCTTTATACAAGTACATAGGAGGGAGTGGACAAACACTCCGCTGTCAAGCCCCGTTCATTTCTCTGCATAGCAGGAATTCACATTTCCACATGCGTTTTTTATTTTTTTTTTTTTTTTTTTTTTGCGAGGTGGGGAGGTGTTTTGGAGCATTTTCACTCATCACACATAGGGCAGCCCATCCGCCTGAATAGGCTGCACTACACAGCAATCGCCCCAAAGAAGCTTCAGAATTTTTTTTTTTAGGTCAGAGCCTGGTGCGTTTTTTTTTTTTTTGTGCAGTGCCTTTCTGAAATGCAGTGAAACGCACAGATGTGAATGGAGCCTCATTGTTCTTGTGTTATCACATCAATTTAACCATCAGGCCCTAATCACATCTAACATCTTGGGAGCGCGCATTTTGTGTCTCATTTTTCCTGTGACACGCATAGGGCCACTATCTACAGAATGTCTATTGTTTGTATATGTGGTCCTATCGAGACATTTAAAAAAACAAATCTATTACTTTAAATAAAAATAAATAAAAAAAGGACAACATAAAATGTATTTCTTGTAGATTAATATGTTTCAACCAGAACGAGGAGGGATGCAATGCATACTGCTTACTTTCGGCTAAGTGCTTTTCAATATGCCGGAAGTTTTAAAATGCTGCTGAGGAAAGCTATTCTTAAGATGTGAATATATAATGTATGAGCCTTGCCTGGCTCCAGCAGGACAAGCTCCAAAACATCAGAGAGCACTGAAAAGTACACAAGGGTGGAAAAGGGTGGAAAAGTGCTGAACAGGCACTAGAAATATCAACTGGTCAATGACTTCAATACTAGAATGTGTTTTTCTTTTAATGTTCACTACCTAAACTACAACTTAAGGTGAAACCCATAGATAGGATAACAACAATCCTGCACAGTAACATCAAGATCAAAATGGCAATAAAAATTAAATTTTATTGAAACATTGTGCAAAGGGGTATTGAGCTTAAAAACTGCAGATTTGCAATGTTAAAAGGAAATTGAGAAAAGTATTTCTAATGAATAATCCGAGAATCTACTTTTTCTTGAATTCATGCACTGAAATAGCAGTGCATTTTCTGGTATGTAAGTGTGCCTAGGTACTTCTATATGCCTCTGAAGTGAGATTTGGTGCTCAAGGTACTAACTTGAGAAAGCAAATTCCCTGCCTCTACTAAGATAGTTGCTTGCACACACAGAGAGACTACGCAGAACAAGGCATTGTAAGCCAGTAATTGGGAAGGATCCACTCAGGGAGACCATAGGCAACGCTGATGACTAGTCATTTGTCCTCTGCTATTTTTTCCCGGCACAACATCCAGAGTTCAGTTTATCTTTAACGCAATAATAGGTTAAGTGAGGTTTCCTAAAAATGGATGTATTGTTGTAGCCATTTTGTTCTTTATTATATTATGCATACCATGTTTATCCTAGTAGCTAGATGTTTCATTTTACATAAATTAGGCTTTAGATTATTAGAGTGTTCTTTAAAGCCTGGTACACACAATGAATATATTGGATGAATGGTCGTCCTTTTTTTTAATAATTTTTTTTTTTTTTTTTTTACACAGATCAGCCATAACATTATGACCATTGACAGGTAAAGGGAGTATCTCATTAGAATGAGATCTGAAAATTGGTGCGTTATATTAGGCAGCAAGTGAACATGTTGTCCATGAAGTTGATGTGGTGAAAGCAGAAAAAATAAATTGGGCATTGCAGTTTGTGTATGGGGCTGTGAGGCCCATGCTGACCCGAGTCCACAGCCAAAAGCTTCTACAATGGTCACATGAACATCATAACTGGACTACGGAGCAATGAATGAAGATGACCTGGTCATATGAATCAGGTTTTCTGTTACATCATGTGAATGGCTGGGTGCGTGTGCATCACTTACCTTGGGAAGAGATGGCACCAGGATGCGGTATAAGAATGCAAGTCAACAGAGGCAGTATGATGCTTTGGGCAAATTTCTGCTGGGAAACCTTGGGTCCTGCCATTCATGTGGGTGTTACTTTGGCGTCCATGCCTCAATGGGTCAGGGATGTTTTAGAAAAAGGGGGCCATGCTCAATCTTAGGTGGGTGGTCAAAAGCGATATGAAAATTCTCCTAAGACAGAATACAACTTTCCGCGCTGATGTAATGTAATGTATTCTTTCGTTTCTGAGCATGAGTGGTCTTGGTCATTCAATTTTTAATTCACAAATACTGTACTGATTAAACGAAAATCGTCCGTTCTGATATTGTACAAGAAAACTTTTCATGTTTGTCCCTTCAGATAATTTTGCATGAACTGTTATGATGGGCTCTAGAGAGTTGTGTACTAATGATCAGATTAGCAGACAATTGCTTTGAAATCGATATTTTTCATCAGATTTTTCTCATGTGTACTAGGCAGTGAACCTTATAGAATAATTCTAGTACATGAAGCCCAAAGGCCCTTATATATTTTTCACCGATTACAGTGGAGTAGCCAGGGATAAAAAGGAATATATCATCAAGAATGCAAAACATTAGGATAGGGCAGTGTAATAGAGGCAAAAAAAAAAGTTGGGACGGTAGTGGTAAAGGGTGAAAGTTCACCTAAAAGGTGGTTGAACATTACATTAGTTGGCCTCAGTTTACTGGTTGCATCTTGACGATAGCCTTGTTTTAGGATTAGCCTGTCAGTTTCTCCCTTCAATACAGGATGGATAGGAGGGAGTCATGGACAGCTGGAGCAAAAGGTAAAGAAGAACAGGGCCCCCAGTTTCTTGCCCCCTCTTTGGCTACCTGTTTCCGGTCCTTTCGTTTTTTTTTTTTATTAAAATATTCTCCCATAAAAAGTATTAAGTGGAAATATGAATTTGTGTATCGAAGGCTTTGTGTGTCGCATAACTAGGCTAGTTGTTTTATGTCCACAAAACCCCCAGGAGTCCCCCAAAAGATAAAATAACCGGTATTTTACACTACAGAGCAGTATTAATGGATAAACAGTGCACTGCCTGTAGGACTTTACAGATAGCTCTAGCTACCCTTACCCCTAAGAGAGAAGGGACAAGAGCAAATACTACATAGGTGCTTACTGCCCATCAATGTGAACAACCCCTTTGTTTGGCTTTCCATACAAGTAAAAGGGTACAAAAAAAAAAAAAAAAAAAAAAAAAAAAAAAAAAGTGTCTGGTTGTCATCTCATATGCTTTTGTAATTGCTATTGAACACCAAAAACATTCTACTTTCCATTCTCAGAAAAATCTGGGGAGCACCTATTAGTCTCAACTCAGGGGGCATAGCTTGTTTTATAGACCTGAAGAGCTTGACATGTAATAACTACAACCATCTGAGTTACTTACACGCAGGCAACATAATAAAAACACATCCTTTGGATCAAAACCACCTATTACAACTAACAGTAATACCCCAGCTAAGGGTATTTCACTATTCTACAACTTACTGAAGGGGAAATCTAACTTTGATAAACTGCCCTCTAGTCTTAAATGGGAAAGAGACCTAGGCACCTTCTTTACATCACAGCAATGGTTGAAAGCTTTGCAGATTACCCATATGGCAACTCGATCTTTCAATCTCTGGGATCTCACTTACAAGATCAACCTCCGATGGTATCTCACTCCATCTCAACTACATGCATACTACCCATCCTTAGAACCCTCATGCTGGAGACATTGCGGACTCCCTGGATCACTATTCCACATTTTGTGGCGCTGCCCCAAGATCACTTCATTCTGGGTAGATGTATGCCACCTAATAGCAGAAGTAACAAACACCCACATAACTCCATCCCCTGAATTAGCAACCCTCAACATTGGCATTGACCGATACCCATATCAGAGCAGATACATAATCACGCACATCTTGTTGGCAGCAAGACTAACAGTGACCAGAAATTTTAAATCCTCCGAGCAGATTAACTGTGCTGAAGTAAAAAGAACGACTTACACACACGGTATATATGAACGCATGTATGCTCTGACAAATGGTTCCCTACTTAAAATAACTAAAAATTGCAATCTCTGGACCACATGGGTCAACAGCTCCCAAATCACATTCACCTGATAACTTAACCCATAAGTGCTTAACTACAACAGGTTTAGATTGCCCTTACTTGTACCCCCCCCTTTTTTTCTCCCCCTTCTCCCCTCTATCTCTCTGGATCCTCTTCCCTCCCCCTCTCATATAAAACTTAAATTTATATCGTACCGAAACCTAGGTACCACGTTTAGTCCTATATTAAAACGAGACTCTTCAATAAGTATATAGATCATTTAGCTACCAGTTTGCGAGTTCCTAGTTATAGGTTAAACTTTTCTATAAAGGACTCTTATACTTTATTGGTTAGCAAAACGCTACAAACACAGCCTGTATTGAGATGTTTTAGTATAACGTTTGAAATTATGGTCAGCAGCAGTAGTCACCTTCGCCCCCTGACACAGTCTGTTCCCAATAGGGGTGCTCGGAGGAGAAGGTGGCTCACACTTACCATGCTCTGTACCACGGCATATTTCGATGTATGACAAACTGAAATAGTACGTTATCTGTTATATATAGTATGCAAAATGTGTCTAGACATTATACAAATGTAGCCGACTTGTAAATACTGAGATACAAGAAAGATATAGGTGTTCCTTTTTCGTAATATGTTGTAATCAAACTTTTGAAAAATTCAATAAAAACTATTACAGGAAATGTTGTTTGGTTTTACGAAAATAATTTTTTTTAATTATGTTAAACAACATAGATGCTACTTCTTAATCAGCTGAAGCAATGCAGAAAACAGTACAGATCAAACAACCATTTTGAAAACTGAGATATTTCAAGTTCATGCATTATATTTACCTCCTCTCACAAACCCGTTTGTAGCGATGGCTGAAGTAGACAATCCGGTAATAGTTGTCACCACAGTGGCCATTGCAATGACTACAATACTTAAACCTGTGAAAGAATAAAGTTGAAAAGAGAGAGTTAAAGAAACAAGGCAACGCATGTACAACTTGGAAATTCCCACCATGAAATGGAATGAAAAATGGTCTGTAATAAAGATCTAATGCAATACAAATTCTGGGGGCTTATCCCAACTGAACATATTAGTGATAAGGCAGTGAATGTGGTGGGAGAGGTTGTTCTCACACATTGCCATCTTCCTGTTGCTGATGCCACAGAAGATTTCCAAACCAAGCCAATTTAGGAGGACAAAACGGATAACTTTGTATGCCTGGCTCAGGCATCGCAAGCTAAAAAAAAAAAAAAAAAAAACTATTCCTCCAACACAGAAAATCCAGTTGCGTAGGTGTGATGTGTCTGCGACATTCAGACTGCATTCTGATCCAAGAAGAACATGCCGTTACATCCTCCATCCCCCTAAATTCTCCACTGATCCCAAGAGAGCATTAGTAGGCAACACGTGACTCCCATTCTGATGTATAGTACCCGGGTGCACCTTAAAATATTTTCACAGATGTGGGATATAAACTTCATAGGCCAAATGAAACTCATCAAAAAAATATCTACAATAAGACACAGCAATCAAATTAATTAAATACAACATAATGGTTTAGGCATACTGGCAGACAACCTATGCTTCAAAACTCATCTGGGTACACTTGCTATGGGTCACTCACTCTACAGAAATTTCAAGCCATACTAAAGCTATTTTTTTTAAATTAAAACAAAAAAGGAGGTTTATACTTACCTGTTCTGTACAATGATATTGCACAGAGTGTTTCCTTACCTATTGTTTAGTGTTCTCCTGCCAGTGCTATCCGCATCTTCTTCCTGTGGTTGCCCCATAGAAAGCTGTGTGCTATGTGGGCACCTGTATGAGTGTGCTCCCGAGCCAGGCTGTGTATGTCCATAGACACACACATGACACATGGCTTGGCTACACCCCCCCCCCCCCCCGCCTCACAGGATTTGACTAACACCAGAAAGAGTCTATGGGTCCCACTGTTGCTCGAGTCTCCTGTGAGACCAGGAAGTGAATTGAGAATATCTTCAGACTTTAGAATTACTTTATTCTCTGCTGTGAATGTAGTTGCAGAGCACATCTTTAACAACTTCCTCAATTTAAATTTGCTCTAAAGGCACCAGAAGAGATCAAGTAACATTCTGGTGTAGACTTAAAGTGATTGTAAAGTCTCTTTTTTTTCTCTAAAAATAACAAAAACATGTCTATACTTACCTGCACTGGATTAGCACATGGCAGCCCAGACCCTCCTCTTCGGCTATCTGGCCCCTCCTTCCTGTTGAGTGTCCCCATAGCAAGCAGCTTGCTATGGGGGCACTGAGCCGAGCCACAGGTGCTGCTGCTGTGTCTCAGTCAATCAGGAGGAGAGTGCCACACATCCGAGGCACTCAAGGAGCAACGCTGGAGAAAGATGGGGCTCAGCTAAGTATTAGGGGGACTGAGGAGGGCTGCTACACGCAGAAGGTTTTTTTTACCTTGATGCATAGAATGTATTAAGATAAAAAAAAAACTTCCGACTTTACATACACTTTAAATGCAGTATTGTGAGCTATGCCTGCATTTACTTCTGTAATTCTGAGCCAATGGAACACATAGGTGTAAACGTAGCCCTAGTAAATGCAAACTCAAAGACACGTGGGTTGCTTAGCATTAGATCCAAAGCTTAGATTAAAGCATTGGATTTCATTTAAAAGCAAAAAAAAAAAAAAAAAAAAAATTTTTTTTTAAAAAGGCAATGCTGGTTATGTTTCTCTTTTGTATCACAAATCCTCTTTCTTCAAAGAAGAAAAGCAGATCCAGCTAGCATGTGAACAAAGTATCTGTCATATGTAAAACAAAGCTTTTCTTCTATTTTCAGGAAATACACCAAAGCCCCCTTTTTGGAAACACGGCAAAAATTACTTTTATATTACTCAGGGATGTCTGGAATTTCAGAAGTGTGTTATACATTCAGGTGACTGTAACCTTTAGGCCAATCAGGTTTTTTTTTTATGTTTTGTTTTTTCACGGAGGAAGTGAGGCTATGTGAAGGAAGAATATTTTGTATAATGAAAACACTAAAAAAAGCTTTAAAAAAATAAAACCATAGATAAAAAGGACCTACCAATTCCAGCTTGCCCAACAATCCACGACAACCGGATGAACAACATCACGCCCCATATATTCAGCATGCATCGTACCTACAAACAGAGCGCATGAAAAACAAAAAGTAAAAGGTGTGTCCCATGCTATAGAAAGTGGTAATATTTGAAAAAGTTACATGGCCATTATAGATATAACTAAAGCTTAGTGAAGTCTTACATGTTAAACTAAAAGGGAGTTCTGTATGTGAGATCATAGTGACAGATGAGTTTTTAACACAGATTTAATGACTCAGAACAACCCATATGCACTTCAGTATCCAAAAGACGAATCCAGTGCAGTTCATTGCAACCACTCAAATATGACTTTGTAAACTGTCCTAGTATAAACAGATGGAATTCGGTAGCTAATAGCAACAGAGTTCTTCTTTTAGACATGAGACCCAAAGTTATTTCAAGCCACCATTCTAGATTTGGAAATTTGGGTATGTGAAAAGACCAGGCACTGCAATTAAGAACCTGCAAATGCAGTCAGCTAGAAATTGAGCACACATACCAGAAGTTACCTGTTTAGATTTAAAGTGGAATTCCAAGTACTACCTACCTAAAGGACAAGTTCACCTCTGGAACATTACATGTGCCACCTGTCTTTAGGGTGGAACATGCAACATGTTTCAGTTCCTGCATCCTGTCCCCCATGACAGTGACAGGGGATCCTCTTCCCACACGTTGTCATAATTAAAAAAAAAAGTGTGGCCACATGGGGCTCGGCCAACACGGCCACATCATTCACTTACAGCTCAGTGCATGAATGAACTACAACTACCATCAGCCACCACGGCCGAAGACTTCTAGTTCTCAATGAACTGGAGGGGCGCTGGTGAGAGTGTCCTCGTAGTTCACTGATCTTTGCTGGAATTCAGTAACTGCCTGCCCATATTGGAGGTACTGGCAGACAGTGTACTAAGTCTGCAGGATTCTGGCATTGCACACGTTATCTGCCTCCAGTATAAAGACAAATAATAAATGCACTTCACGCAAAACTATGTGCATTTTTTTTGGGGGGGGGGGGGGGGGGTTGTGTAAAAAGGTGAACTTATCCTTTAAAGATTCCCCAACATCTATTCTGATTAACCTGTGTAAGAGAGATCTGTATACTTGATTCATATTCATGCAGGAGTGAGGATGGGGCACAAAGCATGGGCCATAGTAAATCTATGGGTGACATCACTACTCCAAGCTTTACTAGCCATTATCGGAGCGCTCTCTCCACTCCCCTGCAACCGCGCTGGCTGACACAGTGACCAGACCGGCCTGAAAATAGGTAAATATACAGATCTTTCTTATACAGGTTGGTCAGTATAGGTGTTATGAGGGGAAAAGGAGCATTTTTAAGATTAGTTAGGCGATGCCTGCAATTCCACTTTATAGAAGATCTCCAGTTGTGTTTAGAAAAATTTAAATTGAACAGCTACAAAAACTGTAGCTGCTGACTTTTAATAAATAAGTACTCACCAGCCTAGAGCACCCATCAGAAGAAGAATAAAAAAAAGCTTCCACTAATGTCTAGTGATAGAGGAGGGGGGAAAGGAGGATAAGTGGTACTTTTCTTTAAGTGAAATTCCACTTTAATATAGCAGACAGCATGTTTATATACAGCGTGGCCAAAAGTTTTGAGAATGACACAAATATAAATTTTCACAAAGTCTGCTGCTTCAGTGGTTTTAGATATTTTTATCAGATGTTACTATGACATATTGTATAATTATAAGCATTTCTTAAGCGTCAAAGGCCTTTATTGACAATTACATTAAGTTTATGCAAAGACTCAATATTTGCAGCATTGACCCTTCTATTCAAGACCTCTGAAATTTGCCCTGGCATGCTGTTAATCAACTTTTGGGCCACATCCTGACTGATGGCAGCCCATTCTTACATAATCAATGCTTGGAGTTGGTCAGACTTTGTGGGGGTTTTTTGTTCTTGCACCTCTTGAGAACCAACCACAACTTCTCAATGGGATTAAAGAGGACGTAAACTCCCCTTGTTTGTACCTATAGGTAAGCCTATAATAAGGCTCCCCTGTAGGCACTTTAAATATCTCCTAAACTTGTACCGTTTAGGAGATATTTACTGTATACTGCACCAATTAAATCATTGGTGCATCCGATCTGAAGGAACGGCCGCCCGTGCCATTTCTTCAAGGCCCTGTGCCGTGACCGGTGGCATTGCACCTTTGGCCAATCACAGCGTCGGAGCCCGCGAACCCGGAAGAAATACAATCTCTTTAAGGGCTGGGGAGTCTCCTGGCCATGGACCCAAAATTTTGATGTTTTGTTCCCCAAGCCGCTTAGTAATCACTTTTGCCTTATGGCAAGGTGCTCCGTCATGCTGGATAACACATTGTTCATCACCAAACTGTTCTTGGAGGGTTGGGAGTAGTTGCTCTCGGAGGATGTTTTTGTGCCATCCTTTATTCATGTGTTCTTTGGCAAAATTGTAAGTGAGCCCCACTCCCTTGGCTGAGAAGTAGCCCCACATATAAATAGGAGGCTTTACTATTGGCATGACAAAGGACTGATTGCAGCGCTCACCTTTTAATCTCCGGACAAGGTTTTTTCCAGATGCCCCAACCAACCGCAAAGGGGATTCATCAGAGAAAAATGACTTTTCTCAGCAGTCCAATCCCTGTAAATTTTGCAGAATATCAGTCTGCCCCTGCTGTTTTTCCTGGAGAGAAGTGGCTTCTTTGCTGCCCTTCTTTACACCAGGACCTACTCCAAAAGTCTTTGCCTCACTCTGCGTGCAGATGCACTCACACCTGCCCGATGCCATTGATGCAAGCTCTGCACTGGTGGTGCCCCAATCCCGCAGCTGAATCAACTGTAGGAGACGCCGATTGCTTGCTGGACTTTCTTGGGCACCCCAAAGCCCTCTTTACAAATGCAGTGGAAATGTTTTTTTTATGGGATTATGCTCATTTTCGTGGCAAAGAGGGACTTTGTAACTAATTGCAATTCATCTGAACACTCTTCATAACATTCTGAAGTATATGCAAATTGCCATCATAAAACTAAGGCAGCAGACTTTGTGAAAATTAATATTGGTTTCATTCTCAAAACGTATGGCCACGGTTGTACAGTCATGTGAAAAAGTTAAGTACACCTAATGGCTTGGTTTTGAATAGAAAAACCAATGAATTTTTTTTTTTTAACATATTAAAACCTGTAAATATTAGATCTTCATTTAAGCGGTGCCAACACATAAAGTTGATGTATTCAAATAACTGATACATAAAATATTATGGTGTATTTATTCTCATAATCAAAGAATATAAGAGGAACCTTTCTTATTTAACCCTTCAGATATCTAGGGTCTTGTGTTCTCTTTGTTATTGATAGGTGTGGTGTCATCATGCTAAGATCAAAAGAGCTCTCCAAGTCCCTCTGAAAGAAGGTTGTGGATTCCTATGTGTCTGGCAATAGATCTAAAGGGATATTAAAAGGCAAGTTTTTTGTTTTTTTTTAAATAACAAACATGTTATACTCACCTTCTCTGTGCAGTGGTTTTGTACAGAACAGCCCGGATCCTTCTCATCTCAGGTCCTCCTGGCCCATCCCTCCTGCCAATTGCCCCCAGACCAAAAAGATTGCTGTGGCGGCACCAAAGTAGGCTCGCTCCAGAGCCACTGTTCTGCATGTCCTCCCAGATGCAGACTCACTGGCTGTGATTGACAACAGCGGGAGCCAATGGCTCCTGCTGGCTGTCTCAGCCAATGAGGAAGGAGAGTCCCTGGAGAGCCGAGGCTCTTGTGCACATCGCTGTATTATGATAGGGCTGAGGTAAGTATTGGGGCTGCTGCACACAGGAGGTTTTTTTTTTTGCCTTCATGCATAGAATGCATTGAGCCTTTAAAACCACTTTTCATTTAAATCAATTACTCTACTGAAAAAAAAAAAAAAAAAAAAAAAAAAATTTACAAGTGACATACATTTCTCACTGTTAATTCACCAGGGACTAGCTGGCCCAGCAAACTCAGCCCATGAGCTGACTGCGATACACTGAAAGAAGTATTCAAGAGCCCCAAAATTTACTTGTGGGATCTGCAAGTAACTTTTGCAACAGTGTGTCAAAATGGCTGTATCTACAATTAGAAAGAGATTAACTCACATAGGACTTGTACCAGGAAAAAGCCTTTGCTGTCCAAAAAACACATAGAAAAAGCCTATGGTTTTGCCATTGAACACCTAGGCGAGAACTAGGCCTTCGTGAACACTGTGCTGTGGACAGATGTTCTGGTCAGTTGCTCTGCCTCTGTGGCCTGAAGAGCTTGCAGCCATAAAGTCTGCATCTTATCAAAGTGTGCTTGATGAGAATGTGAGGTCATCTGTCTGAAACTTGAACTGCACATGGATCTTTCAACACAAAAATAGTGATCTCACTAGCAAATCCACTGAGAAATAGCTGAAAAAGAAGTAAATTAGCCTAGTCAAAGCTCTGACTCTCACTGAAATTTTTTGGTGGGATTACACAAAAATGTGCAGTTTAAGGAAACCTATGAACATCTTTCAACTGCAGGAATTTTGCATTGAGGAGTGGTCAAAAGTAGTCATGACTGGTGAGCAGTCATGCAAAATTCTCAGAGATCTCGGGGAAAGGGTATATCCCCCCTAACAGATGCCGTTGGTGTCATACTGTGCAAGTGCGAGATGAAGTGCATGATGTCACACACTTGCATCTCTCACATGCATAGTATCTCATTTTAACATGAATGCATGTAAAACGGGGACCCTGGGCAGCAACAGAAGTGGGACAAAATAAGTATGAAGAAAAAGTCACAACAATGATGTAGATAAGTATTATAGTTTATGTTTTCCCTTTTCAGATATTTACAGTAGGTATAAAGGGGCGCTGTTCTTTTTAATCCCAATAGTTACACAGATATCTTGTATTTAAACTGACTTTTGAGGCTTTGGAGAAACAGCAGCGCCAAACTTACTCACCAATACACCTTTGATCCAGCCAAATTTCACCACTCCTGTACTATCCGCAACATGATTGGTCACAGCATCCCCAGTTGGTGTTCCATCTTCTCCATTGGCAAAACCATCTTCAAATGGTTCCTGAAAGAACAAAATGCATTTAAAAAATAGGATTGCCACCCCAAATTCCATTAACAATGTCAATCATATGCAACTTTTTCATTGCAGGATATTTACCTCCCTCCTGACATATCCAACAAGATACAAGACATAAAAAGGTATAACATATAAAGCAGGGATATGCAATTAGCGGACCTCCTGTCAGTCTTGCTATGCCTCATGGGATTTGAAGTTCTGCAACAGCTGGAGGTCCGCTAATTGCATATCCCTAATATAAAGTATGAATAAAAGGTACTTCCATGGCTCACGTCATACTACCATATTATTTTGTTGATCACAGCCCTAGAAAGCATGGCATCCTTGCAGTGTACAGTATTGTACATGTCAGCTCAAACTGAGACATCTATAGTCTAGACTAGAGAAGTTTACTGAAGGCAGTAATTTTATAGATTTCTCTCAATATAATAGGATCTCTTTATATTGCCACGGTCGGCAATGTTATCGTTTGCAAAACATTTAACCTCTTGCTTACAGGGCACTTAAAGCCCCCTCCTGCCCAGACCAATTTTTAGCTTTCACTTTGAATGACAATTGCACAGTCATGCTACACTGTACTCAAATGAAATTTTTATCATTTTTTTCAAACAAATTGATCTTTCTTTTGGTAGTATTTAATCACCACTTGGGTTTTATTTTTGCTAAACAAAAATTAAGACAAATTTTTGAAAAAAAAAAAAAAAAAAGTTTCATAGTTTGTTATAAAATTTAGCAAACAGGTAATTTTTCACCTTCATTGATATTTGCTGATGAGGCTGCACTGATGGGCACAGATAAGGCAACACTAATAGACACAGATAAAACTGCACTGATGGGCGGCATCGATGATTGGCACTGATGGGCACTGGTAGGTGGTATTGATAGGCAGCACTGGTGATGAGGCACTGATTGGTGGCCCTGTGGGCACTGGTAGGTGACACAGAAGCCTCTGTAGAGGCTCTCCACGATTGGGACTGATGCCCCTCTCACAGCCGCCAGTGATTTTTTATTTATTTTTTGCGTGAGGAGAAAAAATAGCTGATTACCAGCTCTGTTTACATTACATGATCATCTGTCATTGGCTGACAGCTGATCACGCGGTAAGGGGTCAAGATCGACCCCGCACTCCGCACTCCGATCTGTGAACAGCTGAGTCTCATAGACTGGCCAATCAAAGGGCGTGCAGGCCATCTATGGACACCCTCCCAACAAATTAGGTCTGCACTGTAGCAGTCTTTCAGCTATAGCGCGGACAGGAGGTGGTTAATATATCTATATCCCATAAGGGCTTTGATGTACAAAGTTACTATACAATCTAATAAATGCTTTTAAGCATTTTAGGTTTTTCTGTGATAATAAAGCAGAATTTTACATTCTAGCTTTAGCCTGTACACTCACTCTCTTTTTTTACTATATTTAAATTTTTTTATCAGGTTTGGTTTTGGGCTTTCTAAATTGTGTATTTTATCACGTAACTCCAGATGTTTGGGTTTTTGTTTTCAAATATTAGGTTACCTAATGCTAAATCATAGATAAAAATTCAGCAAAGTTAGATTATGCAGATCATTTCCAAGCCCAGAAATGTAATTAATACCAACATCCAAGACTGTATCTATGTCATAACACCATGTACAGACAAGATAACTGAACAAACCCCATGAAAAAAAAAAAAAAAAAAAAAAAAAAACAAACACAACACAACACAACAAGTTTAAAACATTCAGGGGTTCAGCTCTACTGTACTCATGATAAAAAAAAAAAAAAAAAATAATATAAAAAAAAAAAAAAAAAAACTTTTAATAATCTCAAAATTTAGCAAGACTCTACTGTGCCCTTCTATTGGCATGTACCTAAGGCGACAAATAAAATAGAATCTACAAAAATGAAAATCCCTTTAAAGATATAGAAGCATTCATAATCCTAGGAGATACAAATATGTTAAGGATCCTTGTTTTCTGGAACCAGTTCTGTTCTAACATTAGGGTTCCTTAAGAGTCACAGGCAAGACAGAAATTGGCAGACACAGCTGCATGTTAAATATTGTATAACAATTTTAGGATCAATAGGCACAAATGGACCATCTGTGCATGCACTCAACCCGTTCTCTGGTCTGATCTCTAGGGAACACCGGTCTATGAATCGGCTTTGGAAAATCATTTTCACTAAGATTGGTTAGCATGGGGATGTGTGCACAGACTGGGGATGCCCCCTGCATTGACACTGGCCAACTAATCTTAAGAAAAGAATCAAAAAGGCAAGAAGGGACTGTCTCAGCTTAGACTAAAGTCTTGGACACACTAGTATGTTTTTTTTCAACCTGGCAGGGATGAACACAAAAAACTGACAGCTCAGGAGGAGCCGCTGTACTAACAATTAAAAATTTAGTACAGCGATTAACCCTGCTTTTCTGAAGTGTTTTGACAGGGGGACTCCCTCCACCAGAACACTCTAGCCAGCGCTCTTTTGCTGATCGGGAGTCAATTGGCAGACCTTTTTCGGTCATGCCTCTGACAGAAGCCGGACCGACTCCAGTACACACGAGCCTGACATTGGGCCCGTGTGTACTAGGTTCAAAGGAGAAGTCCAGCCTGAGCTCGTTTGGCTGTACTTCTCCAAATCACAGGGGTTCAATTTGTTTTACACGCCTGTGACCTGTTTTCAGCAGAGAGCAGGCTGAAATCCGCTCTCTGCTGACGTCACAGAGTCAGTCCAGGCTCCGTGTCATCATAATCATGGAGTGGTAGTGGCGAGCCGCTGAGAGGCTGAGCAGGCCGCTCCCGCCCCTCCACAGCCCAGCGCTCCAGAGTGGAGAGATCCTGAGTGACTGCTCTCTGCTCATGGAGCTGTGAGAACCGAGCCATCAGCGGTGTTCAATCGCTCAGTTCTCAGTGTTAGAGGCACCAGGGGACAGATGCAGCATTGGACTGATGTTGCCTCCATCTAGGCGAGTATGAATATAAAAAAATAAAAAGAACTTTGCTTTTAAACTTACACAAGCATAAAGACCTATGCTCATCAGATCTTACAAACCCCTAAATAACAATTATTAGGATGCAGGACCTTTAATCTGCCATCTCTGCCTGTTTAAAGCTAATTTGACAGCCATTTTTAAACTATTTAAAAATCAAAAATAACCACAAGATGGCCAATATTACCTTTATCATCTAAATAACATCCACTTTGTGACTGCCCGATTTACCAGCGTATAACACGCACCTTCAATTTAAGAGGGAAGTTTCAGGAAAAAATGTTTGTTTTAAAATAAACCACTTTGAATCAAAATAATGGTCAGTGTCAATCAATGCAGCCTGATCAGTGCCCATCTGAGGCTTCAATGCAGCCTGATTTGTGCCCATCTGTAGCTGCCTGATTAATGCCCATCTGCAGCCTCACCATTTCTCATCAATGCAGTGCAAGAAAGCACCGAGCCATCATCTCCTGTTTACTCGGCTCTCAGTCGACAGTCACATACACAGTCCTGTCTCCACCATCGGCGTTGGACCAGCTCCTGTGTGATAGACAGAGCACTGGTCCAATACCTGTGGTGGAAACGGGATTGTGCGTGACACGAAAGCAGAGTTAGAGCCGAGTAAAGAGGAGATGACTGCTTGGTAAATTCCAGTGGTGCGCGTCATCCTCCTTCCCGTGCGAGGTACACTATCGGCGTATAACACGCACATCCATGATTTGCCCCCTATTTTCATGGGCAAAAAGTGTGCGTTATACGCTGATAAATACGGTAGTTTCAATTTGTAACTAAGGTCCTTTTTCAATTTCTACCCCCCTATCCAATGAGAGCAATTTAGTGGCCTTTACGTGTGCCCCTATAGGACAGGGTGCTAGCGAGTAAATGAAGTTTAGTCTAGAAGTCAGTATAGCTAAAACTTTTTTTTTTTTTTGGTTAGTTCTGGATAGAAGTTGAGGGATTACGATTTCTGTTGGGTTTTGCAGTTGCTCGTGCCCCAGTTAAACTAATTCTCTATATGTCATGGTGACCATTGTCATCAAGACTGAAAGGGAGAATCTAAAACCATAAGCTCCAGCAGAACATTAATGGGAAGGAAATCTTCAAACTCGGACACCCCATTCTGTAACAATGTCTGCATTTCCTTAATTTGGAGAGATTTCCTCTCACTTCTTGCATTTACAGGACAAAAAGTGAAGAGAAATATCCCCAAAAGGACACAGACAGCAACAATTACTGACAGGGGTTTTAATCCTTCCCAACTATATCCAAAAAAAAAAAAAAAAAGTTTTTGTATCAAAACAAAAACGTGTGAAAAACGATAGTTTGTTTCTCGACGGCTCCATTCACATTTGTACGCCTTCCAATTGTGCCAACTTTGGAGAGCAACTTTGGATGGGTGTAACTTGTATCCGATTTTTCACTTTGACCAGTGATAATGAACAACTGTTGCATTGTATAACATTCAGGTATGACTTCCATGCAACTTCTGAGGGTTACCATTGACGTCTATGGCCCTCAAATTACTCGAAAGTCAGACCAAAAAGTAGTGCATAAACTACTTTGAAGGCGCTGTAACTTTAAGTCACACATATATGAATGGTTATCATTGGAAAACATGGGGAATGAGTTGTCATGCAACTTGGATGTCCAAAGTTGCATGACAAGTCGTACAAGTGTGAATGGAGCCTAAAGGCAGCCACAGCTTACAGAGAAAAGATTTGTCCTCTGCCAGTGTGCTACAGAAAAAGGACCCTTGCTCTCTGTGTGGGAGCAGTGATTTCTCTGCAAAGAGCCAACATGTACCCTGCCAAGCCAGAGCTAGAGACCTTCAATCCGGGAACATGAGCTTTCCTGATTGCAGAGCTGTAGCTCGGACTTCATGTGTGTGAATGTGTTAGACCTCTGCAGAGGGACTACTGTTTCCATGCAGCGAACAAGGAAGCATTTCTACAGCACAATGTCAGGAAAGAGGCCATTCTACTCAATCTGTGGCCGATTTATAAAGAAAATGAACTACACATTTTTGCATGCCTTTATTTTTATTTATTTTTTTACATACTTGGACTGCAAGTTAGCCGATTAAACAAAGTTAATTTGGGCTTAGGATAAGTGCACTTATTCTTTTTGTGGCCGTAATGAGCAGACACGGCTAGGGCAGTGAGACTTATGGTCCTAGAATTAAATGAACACCGGAGACCAAAGCAGTCAGAAAAAATGTAAGTAAGCAAATGTGAAGGGGAAGGGTAGGTTAGGTCGTGGAAAGGGGAAAGTTGCTAAAATGTCTCCCTCAAACATTCTGCAGGACAACTGGAAGATTAAACATTGTTTATTTATTCCATTAAAAGTCCTCCGTTCAATAGCTCTACATTACCACTATGTGTAATGATTGTTCTCTTAACTGCAAAACAGTTTGGATCTGAAGTCTAATGGCAGTAGCAGACTGAAAGGCGATTATATTCCCCAATGGAAAATGTGCAAAAAGTGGCAGCAGTATAGTTTGAACCAAAAATGTGCTGATGAAAATGAGCAGAGGAGAAGTGACTTGTACTGTGTATAGTCAGCAAACGCTAAAATTGCTAAATCAGTAAAAAAAAAAAAAAGTTAAAATGTTTGCTACAAAACACCAAGCTGCAGAAGGAAACACGGCAGCGTGAATACATGACCTTAATGATTCATTAAGCCCAGAGTGACGCTAAATCACCAGGCGCTGAAGTGCCCACACTCACAAAGATTAATACAGAACTTGACCTCAATCCTGCCCAAATATGGCCTAAACCTAATCTTGGCACTGACAGGTCATTAAATGTCTACTAAACACACACAGGACAGAACATATATAATAAGCCTCCTTTGACCTAAAATGGCCGATAACAGAAAATAGCTTACATCAAGATGACCAGTAAATATAAGGACAAACATCTTACTCTATGCTTTGTAAAAAAAAAAAAAAAAAAAAAAAGATGGAAGCATATATAAGTGTCAGCAGTATCCTTGTTCCAAAGTTTTCTTCAGTTTTAACCTGTAAGGGTGAGCCCGTTTATTGAACAGGGTGCAATCCCTAAAACTTCAAATACATGGTGAAAACTAGCATAGTAGCTTGAAGTCCAGAAATGTAAACACCCCCTGCTCAATCTTCTTATCCTATAGCAAACAAAGAATTTATTGTCACTCATTTGCTCTGATCAATGGTTTATTACAACCCTTCAGGGCATTAGGTAGCATCGATATATGTTATAAATATGTTGTTACATTAACATCGCTGTTATCTTCTTAAATTTTGGTTTTGATAAACCTTACTGAAGGGCTATGTTGGTCCCCGGTTTGGGATATTTATTACTCCATTGTTTTGTTATATTGATGAAAAATTCTCAATACAAATATTGAACAAGAAATGTAACACAATATAAAGAGAACCAGAAAGTCAACAAAACAAACAGAAATTTCACCGCTCCAGGTCAAACCACTGGCAGGCTGCTAACTGTCCAAGTAGATAGGGGTTCCAGGTGCAGGCTGATTGCATAAGCCAAATGTATAGAAGCAGAACAAAACTCTGGATAGCCGCACTCCGGGTTGAGTAAAAATTAGGTGCCTTTATTTCTTCAAATGCAAGTGCAAAACTCCATTGAACACCACATCACAGCAAAGGGATACAAAAAAGATTTTTGAACAAGGTTGCTGACGCGTTTCACGCTACAAACAGCACTTACTCATAGCTGGTAAGCGCTGTTTGTAGCGTGAAACGAGTCAGTAACCTTGCTCAAAAATCTTTTTTGTATCCCTTTGCTGTGATGTGTTGTTCAATGGAGTTTTGCACTTGCATTTGAAGAAATAAAGGCACCTAATTTTTACTCAACCCGGAGTGCGGCTATCCAGAGTTTTGTTCTGCTTCTATACAATATAAAGAGAAGCGGTGTGAAGTAGAATATGTCCTGCAAAGCACAGTGTACACAGTGAAATATAAAAGGGACTGCACAGCGGAATGTGTATATAGCAAAAACGTGTGAGCTATATACTGTATGTACAACACCGTGAACAGGCTCAAGAGATGTGGAGGACAGAATGTGATGCACAGTGTGCAAAGTGCGGCTCTTTTTAACTCTTTTTATACTGTATCTTCTGTGTTGTGAGTTTCCCACTTCCTTCAACCACCTTCTCTTTTTCCAATCTTGTGCCCCCTCAATTTTGCACTTTTTTGGTCCCCCCCCCAAGAGGTGTCCTGCATCAGCGCCATAGTGCTCTTATCCTTCAAGAGTCCACCCTACAGTGTCCCTCTTCTCCGCCCTCAATATAATGTCCCTCCCCTGTATTTCCCCCTCTGGGCCTTTTCCATACTGCTGTTCTTCCCCACCTTCACTGACTGTGGAAAATTTTGCGATTCATTTGGAAATCAAGGTCCCAGAGTCTGGAGGAAGAGTGGAGAGGCACAAAATCCAAGTTGCATGAGATTCAGTGTCAAGTTCCACATGATGATTTGGGGAGCCATGTCATCTGCTGGTGGTGTTCCGCTGTGTTTTATCAAGTCCAAAGTCAGCGCAGCCCTCTACCTGGAAATTCTAGAGCACTTTATGCTTCCCTCTGCTGACCAGCTTTATGGAGATGCTGATTTCATTTTCCAGCAGGACTTGGCACTTGCCCACACTGCCAAAAGTACCAATACCTGGTTTAAGGATCATGGTATCACTGTGCTTGATTGGCCAGAAAACTCGCCTGAACTAAACCCCATATAGAGAATCTGTGGGGTATTGTCAAGAGGAAGATGAGAGACACCAGACCCAACAATGCAGACGAGCTGAATGCCACTATTAAAGTGACCTGGGCTTCCATAACAACTCAGCAGTGCCACAGGTCTTATATAAAATTCTAATTTTCTGAAATACTGAATTGTGGGGTTTCACTAGTTATAAGCCATAATCATCAAAATAAAAAGAAATAAATGCTTGAAATATATCACTGTGTAACACATCTATATAAAATATACGAGTTTCACTTTTTGAATTGAGTTACTGAAATAAATTAACTTTTTGATGATATTCGAATTTTATGAGGTGCACGTGCATAGAACGCCGAAATATTTTTAGTTTTGACAAAAATAGAGAAGGTTAAAACCCACTCAGGGTTTTTTTTTTTTTAGTCTGTGTTCTGAAGGGGAAATTTCACTTCCTGTCCTGGAAACACAACAGGGGAATTACTATATATATATATAAACTTTTTATTTTTTTTTCTCCAAAGTGAGAGGAAGACAATGCTTACTTATATAGTTGTCATCAGAATAGCTGTTCACATTGGAAGAGGATTTTCCCCTCTATTTTTGTTCTGGTACCAACTGTAAAATTTTGGATTTGCCATCATAATAATCAGAACAGAACAAATGGACAGGGTGAATCTATCCATTGGGGTCACAGACAACAGCAATAACCTTTGGCTGCACAAACGATCTTCTGAAAACCTCTTTATTCCGAAATTAATTCTACCTCTAAATCGAATCATTTATTTTAACACACCCCTATGCTATCTGAAAAAAAAAAAAAAAAAAAGTTTTGGCTTTACACTTTATTATGACTTTGCAATGCCCTGTTGATTCTATTCCTATGAATTTTAATAACAGGTATGCTTTAAGATATGAATAAGCACAGTAAAAGCCAAGAATTATATGAATAGTTCTGTTGCGTATTTTACCTGCCTTCACATATCTGTCAGGCTGGCTTCCAAAAATGATAAACAATCTCGCCTCTCTATACAAAGACGTCATTCTATGCATGTAATCGCAGTTTTAGGGCCCTTTCAGACGTGCGGATCCGTATCCAGCCATCCGCTTGCTCAGCAGAAATCGATCCGTTAATCCCCCCCGAGCCGGTGGTAACAAGTCCGTCTCTGCACTCTGTGCAGGGATGGACCTGTCAGAGAGACCGCTCTCCTCTATGGGGGGGCCGTAATCAGAGGATTACGGACATGTCATCGCTGACATCCGTCAGATCCGCTCCAAAAAAAAAAAAAAAAAAGCAGGCGGATCTGAACGGTCCGCATGCGTGAAAAGGCCCTTAAATATCTGCAGGAATTATCGGTTTCCGACAAACCACAGTAGACCAACAATGGTTAGAAAACGTTGCATAGAATGCAGCTTACAATCCTTAGGTGCCTGCATTTGTTTTTAAGACTTTTCACCTGGTGATCTGGCCAGCAACACACCTCCTGGGTTTAGCCGACCATACATTATACAATTTTCTTGTTCATTTTCCATTAGATTTACCTTCAACTATGTAGTAAGGGGGCCTGCCTGTTTGCATACAAATAGCAAGGGTTTAGCTTTGACCTCATATTACATGTTCAATATGGCATGAAAATCTCTACAACCTACGCCTACCAGAATTCATATTTAATTTGTTTAGTGTATAGTGTTCTTTGAAAAAACAAAAGGAGTGTGGAATAGTAGCTAAGGCTTACTGCAGGTTGCACACCGCTCATTGCTATCTGAAATAATCCCAAATTTAATAAACAGACAAATGTGTCCAGTGACTCACCCAGGGCTGAAAAAAGCCTGGACTACACCAGTTCCCAGAACATATGGATTACACATTAATAATACATAACATAAAGTAATCTAATACCTAGCAGATATCTAATGAGATGGTGGAAAATTACAAGGGAAATGTACAACTCATATGATATTCATATTTTAGAGATTCAAAAATGTACTAATGGTCTGGAAAATAACAGAAAAAAAAACCCCCATTGAATTGTACACCTGTGGTCTTTAATTTTTATGTTATGGGATAAATTAAAGTGTTACTAAACCCACAACAGCAAAATCAGTCTGTATATGCAGTAAAGCATGCTTGTTATACTCAATGTGGAACCCAAGAGGCTAATCCTCTGCATTGTTTAAAAAGGCGGTTTGATCCCGATCCTTTCCTTCTTCCAGAGTCCCCAAACCATCTGCTAACAGAACAGAATCACTCTGCACATGCTCAATTTGGTGTGTATTGCTAGAAAGTTTATTTTTGGGAGGAGGTGCATGTGATCAGCATAGGACCAGTTAGCACTGTTCAGACAGAATGTCAGGGGGTATGCAGCCTCATAGGACAGTCAGAAGAATGAAAACTCATACTACAAGCTTTAACTAGTGCTTGGCCAGACACTGATAGAAGTCACAAGACTGTTATATACTGCTGATGAGAAAAGGTATTTAGCAGTTTATATTTACTAAAATAATTGCATTTGTGTGCACTGTGGGAGACCAGATATGCATGGTCCTGGGTTTAGCAACACAAAAATAAATAAATAATATATAAATTATACACAGATACACTGCCACCTTGCCCATGCAATAAAAACTTTACCCTCGAACCCCTATACTTACCTTACCTGCGTTTCCTCAGCTCCTTGATCCTCAGCACCCACTGAGAATACCAGCCACAAGTATGGTGATAGTGCCCAGACCTAGCAGCCAATCGGTAGGCCTGAATGCGGTCACATGTCATCTGTTTTACAAGGTTGGCAAAAATGACATTTAAAGTGATTGTCACTAAAATAAACCTTTAAAGTAATCTTCTGCTGCCAATTTAGTCTAGCTAAATAATCATTTGCATCCAATACTTCCAGGCATGTCAGATCTCTAATGTATCTCTACCACCACAGGATGGTTCCTAAAGGAGGTTCCTGTAAACTTTACTACTTAGTAAATTCACTTTCTCTGCTAGTCCTGGTGACCCTTGTCATCTGAACAGAAAGTGATGTAAAATCCAAAATACAGTTGTCACCAGAACAAGAAGTGAGGGTAGATCTTCCAATGGGGAACACACCTATTCCACCGACAACTTTATATGGCTCATACCCTCACAATAGATTTCACTTCCTATTTTGTCTTCAGGATAGAAAGTGAAAAGGAGTTTTCCCCAACAGGACATGATTAAAAATAAATAATATATAAATAATATATGAATGACAGGGAGAGTAAAGCCTCACTTCTATATCAAAAACTATGAAAAATGTTGGGCTATACATACTCCTTAAAAGAGAAGTATAGGATAAAAAAAAAAAAAAAAAACACACACACAATCCATCTATCTGCAGATACAGCATCGATCCAATGTTGCTGCTGCCCCCGCTGGCTACACACTGAGAACTGAGTGATCAAAGACCGCTGATCGCTTAGTTTTCAGGTCCACTCTGAGCACAGAACCATGACCGTCAGTCACTGCTCTGTGCCCTGCCCCTCCAGTGCTCACTGGAGCGCTGGGCTGTGGAGGGGTTGGGAGTGGCCTGGACTGGCAATGTGACACCATAGTTCTCCATTAAGCAGGCAAGAAAGTTCATAATAGATAAAAGTATTTCAGTTTTGTATTTAACCTCTTCCTATCCGCGGTACAGCCAAAAGGTGGCTACAGCAGGATTTCCAGTTCTGGTAAGGTGCACATAGATGTTCTCCCAGAACTCCGCCTCCCGCGCGCATCAAGCACATTCTGTGACCGCCGAGTCCTTTGAACACAGATCACGGTAAAGCACCAATTACAGCTGGTTACATATAAAACAGACATGCCGGTTATTGGCAGTCCTTTCCCCCACACTGTTCCTGTATGCGGAAAGGAGAGTCACTAGCCGGCAACACTGTCAGTACATTGTTTGCACTGATATTTAGGGCACTGATTATCAGTGCCACCTAACAGTGCAGCCTCACCAGTGCCCATCAGTGAAGAAAAATTACCAATTTGCTAAATTTTATAACAAACTGAGAAAAAAAAAAATCTCAATATTTTCGGTCTTGGAAAAAAAAAAATACAATAAAAATCCAGTGCTGGTTAAATACTACGAAAAGCATGCATTATCTGTCTTCAATTATTTTTTTTTAAATGTCATTGGGGTACATGACTGCACAATTGTTATTCACAGTGCGAAGGTAATGAAAGCTAAAAATTGCCCGGGGTAGGAAGGGGGTGAAAGTGCCCAGTATTAAAGTGGTTACCAATTTTTTTGGAGCTCAGCTTTAAATGTATAGGCTGAATTAAAGCGGACTAGCTTCTGACATTTTATTTTGATATGACTAATCACAGTTCTTGTGCGTTTTGGGTATTATTCAGAAAACATTCAGAAAGCAGCAAAAAGAACGCTTTCCTTTTCTTCCCCATTGATATTGCTACAAAGAAGCTTTAGACTAGAGTAATATTCTTTGAGTTCTCGGACTGCCACAAGTTTATAAAGAAAAGCTTTAGGAAAAGAAGTTTCTGTGAACAGGATAGACATACGACCATGTCATTTTGATCCCTGATGTGTTTAAAATTTGAAATGACTTCCAGAAAATGCTTCCTTTGGACTTTCCCATGGGAAAGACATGGTTTCTCTCCCATAATGACTGTGTAACGAAACAAACTTTCACTGTGACAGCGGTAGTTCACACAGAAGATTTTGCGTCATATGAACATGAGTAGCATGAACTAAACTCATCTTGGACTAATTATATCACAGGACTTATGACCCGGATACATCTACTAATATCAACTGTAAATGCAACACACAAGGAAGATTTATCAAATAAGACACCAACAAGAGAGGATTCATGAAAGTGTTGTGCAAGAGATTCTTTGTGGAGCTCAAGAGCAAACAAAGCAGCTAAATTGCGGTTTACGGCACTTCATGGGTTTTAAGTTATGATGCGTCATGCAGAGGATTTTAAACATCACAGCATAAAATGACTTGAGCAGCAGGTATGTACCTGTGACACTCTTGTGCGCTCCTTTCTACAGAATAACATTCTCCACAACAGGACTTGGGAGAGACATCCCATGAGTTTTCCTGGCACCAGGAAAAAAAAAAAAAACAGTTGACAGTGTAGGTCACAGCCTGCGATTGACAGCCTCAGCTCTGTTCCCGTGTGCAGGGAGTGTGTACCTTCCCTCCAATCAGCTCTCAGAGTAACTTCAGCTCCCACCCCCCGCTTTTCAGAGCCAAGACCCCTTTCACACTGTGCCATCACCGATGTCAGTGGTGCTATTTTTAGTGCCGCTTTACCGGCGCTATTTGGCCGCTTGAATGGAGCAGCTGTTTTAAGGCATTTTGCAGGTGCTATTTTTAACACTATAGCGCCAGCAAAACGCTCCAGTGTGAAAGGGGTCTAAGAGATCCTGTGTAAATGCTGCACTTTGTATGAATATAGGGGAAAGACTGTAGACAGCTATAACTTATGCAGGAGGATTTGTTTCAAGTCTGTATCACCTGAGGCCAGTCACTTCACCAGATTATATTATATTATATATATATTATACACACACACACACACACACATCTATACAGGTCCTTCTCAAAAAATTAGCATATTGTGATAAAGTTCATTATTTTCTGTAATGTACTGATAAACATTAGACTTTCATATATTTTAGATTCATTACACACAACTGAAGTAGTTCAAGCCTTTTCTTGTTTTAATATTGATGATTTTGTTATACAGCTCCTGAAAACCCAAAAATCCTATCTCAAAAAATTAGCATATTTCATCCGACCAATAAAAGAAAAGTGTTTTTAATACAAAAAAAGTCAACCTTCAAATAATTATGTTCAGTTATGCACTCAATACTTGGTCGGGAATCCTTTTGCAGAAATGACTGCTTCAATGCGGCGTGGCATGGAGGCAACCAGCCTGTGGCACTGCTGAGGTGTTATGGAGGCCCAGGATGCTTCGATAGCGGCCTTAAGCTCATCCAGAGTGTTGGGTCTTGCGTCTCTCAACTTTCTCTTCCCAATATCCCACAGATTCTCTATGGGGTTCAGGTCAGGAGAGTTGGCAGGCCAATTGAGCACAGTAATACCATGGTCAGTAAACCATTTACCAGTGGTTTTGGCACTGTGAGCAGGTGCAAGGTCGTGCTGAAAAATGAAATCTTCATCTCCATAAAGCTTTTCAGCAGATGGAAGCAAGAAGTGCTCCAAAATCTCCTGATAGCTAGCTGCATTGACCCTGCCCTTGATAAAACACAGAGGACCAACACCAGCAGCTGACATGGCACCCCAGACCATCACTGACTGTGGGTACTTGACACGGGACCTCAGGCATTTTGGCATTTCCCTCTCCCTAGTCTTCCTCCAGACTCTGGCACCTTGATTTCCGAATGACATGCAAAATTTGCTTTCATCCGAAAAAAGTACTTTGGACCACTGAGCAACAGTCCAGTGCTGCTTCTCTGTAGCCCAGGTCAGGCGCTTCTGCCGCTGTTTCTGGTTCAAAAGTGGCTTGACCTGGGGAATGCGGCACCTGTAGCCCATTTCCTGCACACGCCTGTTCTCGGTGGCTCTGGATGTTTCTACTCCAGACTCAGTCCACTGCTTCCGCAGGTCCTCCAAGGTCTGGAATCGGTCCTTCTCCACAATCTTCTTCAGGGTCCGGTCACCTCTTCTCGTTGTGCAGCGTTTTCTGCCACACTTTTTCCTTCCCACAGACTTCCCACTGAGGTGCCTTGATACAGCACTCTGGGAACAGCCTATTCGTTCAGAAATTTCTTTCTGTGTCTTACCCTCTTGCTTGAGGATGTCAATGATGGCCTTCTGGACAGCAGTCAGGTCGGCAGTCTTACCCATGATTGCGGTTTTGAGTAATGAACCAGGCTGGGAGTTTTTAAAAGCCTCAGGAATCTTTTGCAGGTGTTTAGAGTTAATTAGTTGATTCAGATGATTAGGTTAATAGCTTGTTTAGAGAACCTTTTCATGATATGCTAATTTTTTGAGATAGGAATTTTGGATTTTCATGAGCTGTATGCCAAAATCATCAATATTAAAACAAGAAAAGGCTTGAACTACTTCAGTTGTGTGTAATGAATCTAAAATATATGAAAGTCTAATGTTTATCAGTACATTACAGAAAATAATGAACTTTATCACAATATGCTAATTTTTTGAGAAGGACCTGTATATATTTACAACAGCTTGGTCAGTGAACCAAACTGACCTTGGCAAGTTCTGTTCACAGATGCTGTGTACAGAGCTGACATGAGTGGCTCTGTACCTTAGGATCATTGTGACAGGTCATAGGAGAGCCTAATCACAGCGATCTCATGGATGTAAACAGTGCGCAATTACAACTGTAAGCCAGCCCCTTCCTATAACAACAAAGGAAGGAGAGGAAGTGAAATGAATGAAGACTAATTAGAGGTCAATGGCAGCTGCAGATTCAAGTTTAACCCCTTTACCTGCCCGTCTCTCCCATGCATCTGATCTCCAGCTGGCCTCTTCAGTGACCTGTGTATTAACCCTTCAAGATTCATTATACTCCACATCTGCTAATTGAAAGAGATTATGGGTATTTTTTTTTAGATTCATATTTACCTAGGTGGTTGCAGCATCTGTCCCCTGGTGCCTCTAACACTGAGAACCGATCGATCAAACACCACCGATCTCAGTCACGGCTCTCTGCTCTACCCCCTTCTCGCTCACTGGAGCACTGGGCTGTGGAGGGGGTTGGCAGCGGGCAGCTCAGGCTCTGAGCGGCTCGCTGGTCCAGGGATCTGGGCAGATACTGACTCTATGGTCGTGAGGATGCCCGAGCCTGGACCGAATCTGTGACATCACAGGAGTGCAAACGGGTCACAGGAAAATCGGTCACAGGAGTGCAAAACTAACAAGCTTTGGCTGTACTTTTTCCTTTAACCCCCTTGATCTCTCTAGCTCTGTCTGTGTTTGATCTGTATGTGCTGTATCTAGTGCACTAAGCTCCATGTTTTAACCACCTCAATACCACCACGTTTCATTTCTGAAAACAATGTGGCAGAAAATAAATAACCTTTGAGTGTCTATGTTGCAAAAAGGAACAATTTTAAAGAGTTTACATACTTTCCTGACATTTTCATTTTAACAAAAAAAGTTGGTCTTTTTTCCTTTAACTAGTAAATTTTTATATATATATATATATATATATATATATATATATATATATATATATATATATATATATATATATATATATATATATATATATATATATATATATATATATATAAAATACAACCAAACGAAAACTCTAATGCGCTGTACACACGGTGTTGGTGATCGTGTGTGGGCTCCATCTGACTTTTTCTATCGGAATTTCCGACACACAAAGTTTGAGAGCTGGATCTAAAATTTTCCAACAACAAAATCCGATCGTTTAAATTCTTATCGTGTGTAGACAATTCCGACGGACAAAGTTCCACGCATGCTCAAAATAAATTAAATTACAAGACAAAAGCTATTGGCTACTGGCCTCTTGATAGTCCCGACGTACGTGTTGTACGACACCTCGTTATGAATGATAGGATTTTCTGACAACTTTGTGTGACCGTGTGTATGCAAGACAAGTTTGGGAGAAAATCAGTTGGAAAAAATCAGACGGATTTTGTCGTCGGAATGTCTGACCGTGTGGACAGGGCATAATTGTTCCAAAAAACTATATATATAAAAAAACTATAAAAAATTAATTTGCGTTGTATGACAAAGTAATTGTCAATAAAAATAACACAGCACTTAGAATGGCCAGGTAACGATGGCGTGTTACAAGCTGGTACTGCAGTGGTTAAGATCAAAAGGGTCTGGATTGGCTTCACAATATTCAAGTATGGAATTAGTAAACTACATGGCACATTTGTTCCTAATTAAATCAGTATCAAAAGCCTAGCATGGCGGCAAACAGCTCAGCAATCATTCCAAGTTTTCATTTTCTAACACCAACCAACGCACTTTAGTAAGAAATATCTTAGTGTAAGATTTGGCTATTTAACCACTTAAGGACTGCCCGCACACAATGTACTGTGGGCGGGCGGGCGGAACACGCAGGCAAAGCAAAAAACTGGTACGTCACTGCCTGCTTCTGGGTTTGCCCAAGGCGTGCAAACCTTCCGGAGTCAGAGTGGTTAAATGTAAAGAATGGAGGGGGAAAAAAAAAAGCTTACAATTAAACATTTTTATAGTACTGAACTAAATATACCCCATCCACACAACTATTTTAGTGAAACTGCAATTTGATAATCAAGTGGCAGAGAAAACTGATGTTTTCTAACAGGAAGAAGTAATTACTATTCTATTCTCATTGTAAACCTTGAGTATAAACTGATAGAATTATCACAGCCAGACCCAATCTCAAGGACCGCTGAAATAATTCCCACTAAATTTTTTAGAAACCAAATTACTGGAGAAAACTAAACAAAGTAAAATAAACAGAAGAGACATTGAACAAACAAATATGAATGAAGCAATAAGAGTCAAAATATAGCCAAGAGGAAGCGTATCAGAGATATACAATGCCCCTGGACATTTTGTCTATATTTATCAATGGTGCACAAGTACGGAAAGATACACAAGGCCTCCGCTCTCTCCTTGGTAAAATGCTAACAGATTGTACTTCAATGGGGCCCTAGGAATGTGAGCTTTCTGTGAAAAGAACACAAAACATGTGGAGAGATCTTTTTATTTTCAACATAAACAAGTTTAAACCCAGTACATACATATGCAGGAACTGACCAAATTTCGGTCACTGTTTACTGCCGATCATGCTGGAAAAGATCAGCGCTTGCAGACAATTCTGATGGGGAGGGGGGCTCCTGCTACTGATCCGAGCCAGGGAGAGAGAGCAGTGCTGCTGGTCTCAGGTACAGTGCTGGATCGAGATCAGGCTCAGGTAAGTATTGGAGGTAGGGGGAGCTGATCATGGAAGGTTATTTTTTTTTTTTTTTTTTTACCTTAATGCAGAGACTGCATCGTTTACCACTAGGCTAAGGTTCTGGTCATACGATCAGAGAAAATGCATATTTCTTTGTCTGCTCTACCTTTCAGTTTATTAATACTGCAAATTGTAATGTACAACGATCATCATTTGCAAGGCATTTGGTGTAATAGTACTCACTTAGCAGAAATGTGCATTCCAGCTGATGGTATGACACAATGGATAAATATCTGCCTGTATTTCTCAGAATTAAGGACACCATTGATCCTGACCAAATCTCAAACTCCATTTGCAGAAATGTAGCCCTAAACTTGCAAGGAACCTCCAACCATGCTTCACTATTGCCTGCAGACACTTGTTATTGTAATCCTCTCCAGCCCTTTGGCAAATAAACGAACTCCTGGTACAGACAAATTTCCCATTTTGACTCATCAGTCCAGGGCATCTACTGCCATTTTTCTGCATCTCAGGTTCCTATGTTTTGGTGCATAGTTGAGTCAATAGCCTTGTTTCCATGTCAGATGTATGGCTTTTTTGGCTGCAGTTCTTCCATGAAGACCACTTCTGGCCAGACTTCTCTGGACAGTAAATGGCTGTGTACTTGAGTCCCACTGGTTTGTGCCAGTTCTATGTTGATTGCACTACTGGACATCTTCCAATATGGAAGGGAAGTAAGCATGATGTGTCTTTCTTTTGCTGCAATAAGTTTCCTTGGCAGACCATTTCTTCTACAGTCCTCAACATTGCCTGACCAATGATGTCCTCAATGCTGATAAATACGAGCAGATACTTATCCATCATGCCATTCCATTAGGGAGGCATGCAATTCCCCCCCAATGTATTCCCCAGCAGGAGAATGACGCCAAACATACAGCCAATGTCACTAAGAACTAATATAAAGAAGAAGAACAAGGATCCCTGGAAGTAATGGTTTTTGCCCCCACAGAGCCCTGATCTCAATATAGAGTCGGTCTTAGATTACATAAAAAAAAAAAAAAAAAGAAGAAGGATTTGAGGTAGCCTACATCCATTTAAGATCTGTGGTTAGTTCTAAACCTGCCAAGGCCCTTCAAAAACTGTGTGCAACTGTACCTAGAAGAATTGATGCGGATTTGAAGCCAAAAGGTGGCGACACCAAAATATTGACTTAGATTTTTTCTCCTGTTCAGTCACTTTTGCATTTTGTAAGCTGATAAAAATAAAGCAAATGTATATTCTTATTTTGCAGCATTTCTTCACACCTGCCTAAAACGTTTGCACAGTAGCGTATATATATATATATATATATATATATATATATATAAAATTTATTTCGATTGAGGAATATTATCCATATGATGGTACTCGCAGAACTCATCATTTTACGGTGACAATAGTCATTCTTTAAAGCAGAGTTCCAGGCTTTTTTGCATTTGTTAAAAGTCAGCCGCTACAAAAAGTGACAAAAACAGACACTCACCTGTCACACGCTGTGGCCTTGTAGAGCATCGCTCCTCTCCCCCTCCTCTCCGCAGCACCTCCATTGAAACTGTGGGCAAACAGCCGTGACAGCTTGCGGCTTCATGACCAGGCACTTGCGGCTTCATGACCAGGCACTTCATGAACAGGCAATCTTCTGGGACCTGTGATTTGTCCCAGAAGATTGCTGAGAGGGAGAGGAGTCGCCGCCTAGGCGGCTCGTAGTTGGAAGCAGGAAGTGGGACATGAAGACCTACTCCAAACTAGGCACCCACTCTGCCTCCCCCCCCCCAAAAAAATGACATGCCAAATGTGGCATGTAAGTGGGTTAGGGGTGCTTACAGTGGAAGTTCCACTTTTGGGCGGAACTCCGCTTTAACCACTCTCCATTTACACATTTCCATTTTTTATGACACTATTTTGAAGCCCAATAATCTAATGCAAACCCAGCGCTTGTCTTTCTTAATTCCCACTCTAGCAAACTGCGGTTTCTGCCAATTACCTACAAGCCTACACACCTTATACGTTGTATTAGAACAATTCACTTCCTTGTTCTTTCCACATAAAAGCGATCACTCATTACAAATACAATTACAACTCATAAGACTTGATACCATGTTTACAGTGTAAGGTTTCTGACTCGCATAAACAAGCGCCCTATTCAAATGAAACATTCCATCAATTAAACTTTGCAGATATATTTCTTCCGTTCTTTTCAGGTAACCTTAAAATCTTTGGAGCAATTGTCAAAATGTATTTACTTATTTTCCTTTATACACAAAAGGCTTTATTTTTATATTCTTTTGGTTTATGGATTTTTTTTTTTAGTTTATTAAAGTGGAACTTCACTTAAATTTGGAAGTTTCACTTGTCTAATGCCTTCCTCCTTACGTTGTTATTAATGTCAATTATATTTTTTATTCTAGGAGCAAGTACCTTTTTCTAACAGGTACCGGTTCCCACTTGAGCAGAAGTTCACCCCTCCCTCCCAGAACCTCCTGGGACACATCTAAGGTCCCAGGCTACTGCGGGACTATTCAGAAAGTGCAGTGCAGCTCACGCATCTCCCCAGCAGGAAGTCATCTTTTCATAATCAAGATAGCGGTGCCAGGGACCTGAAAAACGGCAAAGAACTGGCATGGGTGATGACAGCGCCAACACGATTTGCAGACATGCAATTTTGTCGAGTGACAAACGCACCAAAAGTCATGCTGGAGAAAAAAAAATAAAAAAAATACACACTAAACTCAATGGCCAAAAAGGTGCAGGAGCTTCTTTGTGCTGAAAAAACATGCAATGCTCCACGGCCTCTTTTTGGTGTTTTTTGATGCATGGGGCAACCTATTCATGTGAATGAGCTGCCCTATGTGTGAAGCACAAAAAAATAAAAAAATGTAAAAAAATAAAAGCATGCAGGAATACACATTTCTGCTAAGAGGAGTACCATTACACCAACTGCCTTGCAAATCACTGTACATTACAATTTGTAGTATTTATAAACTGAAATGTAGAGCAGACGCAGAAATATGCGTTCTCTGGTCATATGACCTTCAGAACCTCATAGCCTAGTGGTAAACTTGAAGATCTTAAGTATCACTGAAGCAATGAAGAGCATTTTACCAAGAATAAAAGTAAACTTTTCTTCTTAAAAAAAAAAATAAAAATCAATAACTCCCAGGAAAGATCAAGTACCCTTAACCAACCTTCACATGCCCAACACTTACTGCAGCCATCTTTAAAAAGCTTCTACTTCTGGGTACTGGAAGGCATTCCCCTTTCCCTAACACAATGCAGCGCTTCGTACCCGAGTGGCCAAATGTCAGGCCCAAGGGCAGTGCCATGGATTGGCAGTGGGGGGGGGGGTCTCTGCCTAGCAGTGTGTAGGCACATAGTGGGTGGTGGGAGAGGTACATTAAAAGGATGAGTTCAGCTTTTGCAAAAAAAACTAAAATAATAATAAATACACATGATTTTGCAGGTTAAAAAAAAAAAATGTGCATTTTTTTTTTTTTTTTTTACACTGCACCCACGATTAGAAATGTCAGGCTCCTACAGACAATACAGCTGTCAGTTTGTAACTCCCATATGGGCATACAGTTACAGGAAGAGTCAATGTCAAACTAAGAGCACTCACCAGTGCCCTCACAGTTCACTGAGAACTGCAGGCTGTCTGCTTCAGTGACAGAGGGAACTTGTAGTTCACTCATACACGGCACACTGAATAAATGACGCAGCTGTGTGGGGGTGGAGCCCTGCACAGCCATGCCATTTTTAAATTGAGACAAGGGGTGAAGGGAGAGAATCCCCTGCCAACTGCCACAATGGGGGATGCACGGACCGTAACACAGTAAGGCCTTGTACACACGGTCGGAGATTCCGACGGAATGTGTCCGATCGGAGCGTTTTGTCGGATATTCCGACTGTGTGTGGTATGCATCGGACTGTTTCTGTCGGACCAAATTTTCCAACTTGCCGGAAATATTTTCCGACAAACTGCTCCGATTATGTGTAGAGAATTCCGATCGGACAAAGTGCCACGCATGCTCAGATCTAATTCCTACACCAAAGCTATTGGCTACTAGCCTGAACATAGTCCCTTCGTAACGAAATTACGTCATCACGTTCTGAAAGATCGGATTTTACGACAACTTTGTCCGACCGTGTGTATGCAACAGTTTCGGACAAGATCCGACAGATTTGGTTGTCGGAATCTCCGACCATGTGTACAAGGGCTAAGATGTTACACCATGTAACATGTTATAAAAGGTGGACCTATCCTGTAGCACATCTTCTACATACTAGGGAGATTTATTTTTCTTTATTACAGGTTTCCTTTAAAAAAAAAAAAAAAAAAAAGAAGATGATTATGCTTTCATAGAAAGTACAGTAAGTCGTTTGCTACTCTCCTAATCCAACCCCCTTCCCCTGTCCCAGATGAACCTGAAAAGGATGACCACTGCCCACATGGCTCTTTAGCGCCTCATGAGTAAATCTTCCTTCTTCTGGCAACATCTATTTAATAGAAGCCTGTAGACTTCCATGAGGCCATCTCCTAATATAGAAGAAGCTTAGGACTTGGCCCCACTCTATGGGGTCCAATGTGCAGGCACTGCCAGATGGCAAAAAACAAAACCAAAAAAAGAAAGATTGTTTAATTTGCTGGAAATATGATGAAAGCTCATGTGGGAAAGCAGAGGGCTGGTTATAAAGATTATACAGCTTTAGAGGATTATGGGAGATAAAGCTGTATTCCATTCTTGCTTCAATACTGTACTGGGAAAAAAAAAAAATAATAATAATAAATGTCATACACATGGAAGTCACTGTTCTTCCTGTTTGCAGTAAATTAGCCACCAGTGCAGTTTAGTATAAAACACATTTGATATAATAATATATTCTTCTCCAACTTTTAAATCGATCCATTTTCATTTTAAGAGAAAAAGCAAACTACCTGCACCCCTTCATAATTGAATAGCCTAGGAAGTGCCGTCATAAGGATGTGGGCATTTTTTCATTAAACACTTTCACAATGAGTCAAGTTATGACATGAGAAGGTGTGGCCCTTAGTCAAAAGAAAGGAATCAAACAAGAAAAAAAAAAAAAAAAAAGGGATTCCTGTTCTGACACACATTCATAATACATGTAAAATGGTTTTCATGGCTTGTTTTGAAGTCTGGCAACACAGCAGCTCCAGAAAACAAAACTAGGGTGCCTGAAGCATTGGTTGCAGCCTTCTTCTTCAATGAATTGTTTTAATAGAATATGTAAAAAAATAAATATTAAGGCAAGCCCAAATCTAGGTGAGAGTTGTAAAAGTAGCAAAAAAACCAAAAGTAAATATTTAATATATGGCAGGTTAGGGCCGGTTCACACAGCGAGGCGATGCGAGGCGACACGACTCGCCTCGCTCCCGCAAGTCGCCCCCGTTCTGTACAATGGAACCGTTCTGAGAGGAGCGACTCGAGTCGCTCCGACTCAGAAAAAAGGTTCCTGTACTACTTCTGGGCGACTTGCATTGACTTCTATACAGAAGTCCTCTGCAAGTCGCCGCTGAGGTCCCCGCAGGTCGCGGCGAGGCAAGTCGGAGACGCCTCGCCGCGCCTCGCTGTGTGAACCGGCCCTTAAGCCGGCCATAGATGGAACAATTTTCTTTCCTGCAACCACGAG